>NC_069505.1:188973107-189233107 GCF_027579735.1 Bombina bombina
CTCCTAGGGAGAGTATCAACAGTTCTGAATTTCTTTCCTAAGATATGGTGAGTCCACGGCTTGAGTAATTATTGTTGGGAATATCAAGGGAGAGTATCAACAGTCCTGAATTTTATCCATTTGTAGACAATTTGTCTTATGGACTGATGAACACACAGGTCTTAAAGGGACAGTCTAGTATAAATTAAACTTTCATTATTCAGATAGGACTTTTAATTTTAATCAACTTTCCAATTTACTTTTATCATCAAATTTGCTTTTTTTCTCTTGGTATTCTTAGTTTAAACTAAACATAGGTAGGCTCATATGCTAATTTCTAAGCCTTTGAGGGCTGCCTCACGTGCTTTTTAAATCTCTTTTCAACACAAAGAGACAGAAAGTACACGTGGCTATATAGATAACACTGTGTTCAGGCACAGGGGGTTATCTAAGATTTAGCACAAAGCAATGCTAAATTTAAGACAATAGATAATAAAGAGTCACAGTCATGTGATCAGGGGGCTGGAAGAAGGTTCCTAGATACAAGGTAATCACAGAGGTAAAAAGTATATTAATATAACTGTGTTGGTTATGCAAAACTGGGGAATGGGTAATAAAGGGATTATCTATCTTTTAAAACAATAACAATTCGATGGTAGACTGTCCCTTTAAGAATGCTTTTGTAACATTTCCAGCTTTGTGCATATCTATAATGCGTCTTCTAAGGTCCTGTGAACAATATTGAGATTGAAGCATGGTTCACACTAACAAATTTTTCGGAAAAATAATAGAGTTGTCAGTAACCAGGCTTGGTGTGCTTTTATTTAAAGGGCAGGGCACCTGTGAAACCTGTTACCCACACTTCAAATCTCACCTTCAACACCTGACTCCAAATGGCTTTTGGAGAAGTCATTAACACAAAGGTTCACTTACTTTTTTCAGCCTGCACTGTGAGTGATTGCCCAATGTCTTCTATGTGAAAGGTACAACTGTCTGTGTGTGATTTGTGTAGTCAGATTGTGTTTGTCTATGATTGTGACTTAGATGAAGAGCAGAAACATTTAATGAGTAATCAGTGCAGAAATTCAGGTAATTCCAAGTTTTTCTTGCAACCGTAACTAACAACTTGTAATTTCTGATTGAGTGTTATTGATTGTATGAGGCTTGAGCAAACAATAACTCATTGTGCAATATTAACCATGCTCTATTTGTAATCTAGTCCTGTGTGTTTAACTGTGTGATTAGCAATGTTTTAGGTGTATGTTTAGCTGTGTGTTTAGCAATGTGTTTAAAGCTTTTAGTGATGTGTTGCAGCGTATTTATATTAGGATATGGAGCTAGGAAAGGGAACTATAGGGTGCAGCTATTTCTAAAATGAGTAACTTTATTTCAACAGATTAAATTCTATTTGAGTATAAATTTGACCAAACAATATATATATATATATATATATTTCCAAACAAAAAGAAATCCAGCGAACTTGGGCTTCAAACAAAGGGTGAGTTTATTGATATCATAGATTCAATAGATTCCAACATAGTGAGAACCAAAAAAACACTTAAATGAGGGTGGTAAAAATTAGATGAAAAAAGAGCTTGGTAATTGCGCTGTGACCTTAGGCTACCAGTCGGTCTTACGCGTTTCGGCTGGAAAATGTAGCCTTAATCATAGACCTCAAAGTGTAGCCTGTGTTATGCCTTAAAAACCTATTCTGATAATAGCTAAGGATAAACAGCTGGGGTCACAGCGCAATTAATCAATTAGTGTTATCAACAGGCTGATTGGAGGACATTTTATTTCATTTGAATGGGTTGTATCTTAGAACATTTTTCTGTTTTATATTATATATACTAATATATTGACTGCAAAATGTACATATAAACATATTGAACTGCAGTACTCATTTTCTTGTAGAATTTGTCAAACAGAAAAACATATAATTATCAAATGTCAGATTTGATCCCTGCAAATGGGCACTCTCCATGGTAGCTTGGAAAACATAATATTTTAAACAGGATATGTATATATACAAACATATAAGCATATTGAACTGCAGTGCTCTTTTCCTTGTAGGAATTGTTGAACAAAGAAATATATAATTGGTAACTATCAAATGTGTTCATAATAACATAAATTATATATAATTCTACATCATTGTGTCTAAGCTTTATTATGAATTTACTATTTATCTATATATATACATATATGTATCCCAATTATAACTTAAAGACCAAAATCTTCAAAACAGCATGATATAAGTAACTTAGTCTGTATGCTGTTCAACATCATTATATGTAAACTTTGAAATGACATTGCTCTTTATCTATATATATACATGTTTTAATCCCAATTATTTGCTATCCTTCACTGTAACTTTTTATGTCACTATACCCTACTTCCAGAAATTAATGATGTCTCCTGCTATATTAAAGCCTTTGGGACGTCTGGTCTGGAGTGTAAAGATCCAGAATGCCTCTCTATAGAGGAGTCGTTGCATTCTGTCACCCCCTCTAGGTTTAGGGAGGATTGTTTCTATTATTTGCCATTTAAAGCTATTCACTGACTTGTTGTGCTCGTATATAAAATGGTGCACCAAATTTGAGACATCTCTTTCTTTGTCAATGTTGTTTAAATGCTCTCTGATGCGTGTGCGTGCCTCTCTAGAGGAGCACCCCACATATTGCTTTTTGCATGCTATACACTCCACCAGATAAATAACATAGCATGTTCGGCAATTGGTGCAAGAGTCCATTAGGAATACTCTTTGTGTACTTCTAGATTGAAATTTATCAGTTATTGTTGTGTGACTACAGGCTATACAATTGGAAAAATGGCATTTGTAATGCCCCTTTACCTGTAACCAACTACTTACTGTTGATGGTGGTTTCTTTATCATACTAGGGGCTACTAAATTTCCAATTGTACGTCCCTTTTTAGAGATATAATTGAGACCTTCCCTGGTTAGGTCTCTGAGACTGTCCTCCCCCGTCAAAACGGGGAGGTGTTTATTAATGATGTCACAGATTGCTTTGAATTGAGGACTGTAGGTAGTAATAAAATTGGGTTTATTTTTATTGAACCTGTTTAATGACCCATAACGATTTTTTTGAAATATTTCCCTTCTATCTAGTCTATCTACTTCTAAAAAGGCCCTTTTTATTACTTTCATTTTATAGCCTCTTTCTAAAAGTTGCTGTTTCAATGTGTCTGACTCTACACGAAAATCATAATCTGTAGTACAATTACGTTTTAGTCTTATAAACTGGCCCTTATATATATTTATATTATATGTGAGAAAAAATATAAGTAAAAAAAAATATATATACTATAAAGCATAGTATATATATCCATACCTACTAAGTCCGAAAAGGAGCTGTGACTTCTCTCCCCCCAGGCGCCATGATTTACGTCTAGTCATACCTGATAGAGGACTGCTGCCCAAAGCCGTTTGAACTTTGAACGCAGGGTTTTTGAAAGTGGCGACCAATCAGAGACGAGCAGATGTTCTATGATTGGTCACCACTTTATTTAAATTTCAAAAAAGGTTTTTTAGTTATTACAGCTCTTCTTCTGGTTTGATAAAGGCCCGTATACGGGCCGAAACGTGTTACCTTGTCTGTAAAGTCCTGTTTATTTCCTTCTTGTCTGCTGGTGGTGTTTGAGGGTGTCCCCACCGGACGCCAAGGTATCCAGCAAATGGCTGGGAATCTTGGGGCCATTTCCCTCTTCCATCTTCCTGCAGTTTTTTCCTACAAGCCATGCTGGTTCTTCTCCTCATCCTAAGAAAGAATCCTCCTAAACAAGGCCTTTATTGCCACCTGGGGGAGAGAAGTCACAGCTCCTTTTTGGACTTAGTAGGTATGGATATATACTATGCTTTATAGTATTTATATATTTTTTACTTATATTTTTTCTCACTTATATATATATATATATTGTTTGGTTAAATTTATATTCAAATAGATTTTAATCTGTTGAAATAAAGTTACTCATTTTAGAAATAGCTGCACCCTATAGCTCCCTTTCCTAGCTCCATATTCCAATATTGTTCTTATCAGGAGTGGGTAGCACCAGGGTATCTTTAAGAGACCCATGTAATTTCTATAACTATACAAAATTAACCCTGTTTTCCCCTTAAAAGTGCCACTTCTGTGTCCTCCTTATCTTTGCTGCGTATTTAGCAATGTGTTCAGCTGTGTTTTTTTTTTTTATCAATGTGTTTAACTGTGTGTTTAGCAGTGTGTTCAGCTGTGTATTTAGACAGGACCATGGGTAGGAGTTGCAGGGCCCGGGGTCAGATCTTATGTAGGTGTGGTTGAACAAGGGGCTGCAGGGCCCGGGGTCAGATCTTATGTAGGTGTGGTTGAACAAGGGACTGCAAGGCCAGGAGTCAGATCTTATGTAGGTGTGGTTGAACAAGGGACTGCAAGGCCAGGAGTCAGATCTTATGTAGGTGTGGTTGAACAAGGGACTGCAAGGCCAGGAGTCAGATCTTATGTAGGTGTGGTTGAACAAGGGACTGCAAGGCCAGGAGTCAGATCTTATGTAGGTGTGGTTGAACAAGGGACTGCAAGGCCAGGAGTCAGATCTTATGTAGGTGTGGTTGATAGAGAGGCTGCAGGGCCATGTGTCAGATCTAGAGTTGCCACCTCGGCCATGTTTTCTTGGACACTTATGAGATACACATGATGCAGGGTTGAACATGTATTGTGCCTCTCGACATCACGTAAATAGTGCATATAAACAGCACAATACATGTTTCTGCACACCCTACAGCATGTCTAACTAATAAGTCTCCAGGAAAACATGGCTGAGGTTGCAACCCTAGTCAGATCTTATGAAGCTATGGGTGACAGAGGGGTTGCAGGGCTAGGGGTCAAATCTTATGTAGGTGTGGCTCACAGAGGAACTGCAGTACCAGGGGTCAGATCGTATGTAGGTGTGACTGGCAGAGAGGCTGTGGGGCTAGGGGTCAGATCTTATGTAGGTGTGACTGGCAGAGAGGCTGCAGGGCTAGGGGTCAGATCTTTTGTAGATGTGACCGACAGAGAGGCTGCAGGGCTAGGATTCAGATCTTATGTAGGTGTGGCTGACAGAGGAACTGCAGTACCAGGGTTCAGATCTTATGTAGGTGTGACTGAAAGAGAGGCTGAAGGGCTAGGGGTCAGATCTTATATAGGTGTGACTGACAGAGAGGCTGCAGGGCTAGGGGTCAGATCTTATGTAGGTGTGACTGACAGAGAGGCTGAAGGGCTAGGGGTCAGATCTTATGTAGGTGTGACTGACAGAGAGGCTGCAGGGCTAGGGGTCAGATCTTATGTAGGTGTGACTGACAGAGAGGCTGCAGGGCTAGGGGTCAGATCTTATGTAGGTGTGACTGACAGAGAGGCTGCAGGGCTAGAGGTCAGATCATATGTAGGTGTGACTGGCAGAGAGGCTGCAGGGCTAGGGGGTCAGATCTTATGTAGGTGTAACTGACAAAGGAGCTGCAGTGCCAATGGCCAGATCTTATATAGATGTGACTGACAGAGAGGCTGCAGGGGGAGGGGTCAGATCTTATATAGCTGTGGCTGAGAGAGGGGCTGCTGGGCTAGGGGTCACATCTTATGTAGTTGTGGCTGACAGAGGAGCTGCAGGGCCAGGGGTCACATCGTATGTAGCTGTGGCTGACAGAGGGATTGCAGGACCAAGGGTCAGATATTATGTAGGTGTGACTGACAGAGAGGCTCCAGGGGAAAGGGTATATTATCTTATGTAGCTGTGGCTGAGAGAGGGGTTGCAGGGCCAGGGGACACATCTTATGTAGCTGTGGCTGACAGAGGAGCTGCAGGGCCATGGATCAGATCTTATGTAGCTGTAACTGCCAGATGAGCAGTAGGGTCAGGGGTCAGACCTTATGTAGGTGTGACTGACAGAGGAGCTGCAGGGTCAAGGGTCAGATCTTATGTAGGTGTGACTGACAGAGGAGCTGCAGGGTTAGGGGAATGATCTTATGTAGGTGTGGATGACAGAGGATCTGCAGGGTCAGGGGTATGATCTTATTTAGGTGTGGCTGACAGAGGAGCTGTAGGGTCAGGGGTATGATCTTATGTAGGTGTGACTGACAGAGGAGCTGCAGGGTCAGGGGTATATTCTTATGTAGGTGTGACTGACAGAGGAGCTGCAGGGTCAGGGGTATGGTCTTATGTAGGTGTGACTGACAGAGGAGATGCTGGCTCAGGGGTATGATCTTATGTAGCTGTGGCTGACAGAGGGGTTGCAGGACCAAGGGTCAGATATTATGTAGGTGTGGCTGACAGAGAGGCTGCAGGGGGAAGGGTCAGATCTTATGTAGAAATAGCTGACAGAGGAGCTGCAGGGTCAGGGGCCTGATCTTATGTAGGTGTGACTGACAGAGGAGCTGCAGGGTCAGGGGTATGGTCTTATGTAGGTGTGACTGACAGAGGAGATGCTGGCTCAGGGGTATGATCTTATGTAGCTGTGGCTGACAGAGGGGTTGCAGGACCAAGGGTCAGATATTATGTAGGTGTGGCTGACAGAGAGGCTGCAGGGGGAAGGGTCAGATCTTATGTAGAAATAGCTGACAGAGGAGCTGCAGGGTCAGGGGCCTGATCTTATGTAGGTGTGACTGACAGAGGATCTGCAGGGTCAGGGGTATGTTCTTATGTAGGTGTGACTGACAGAGGAGCTGCAGGGTCAGGGGTATGATCTTATGTAGGTGTGACTGACAGAGGAGCTGCAGGGTCAGGGGTATGTTCTTATGTAGGTGTGACTGACAGAGGAGCTGCAGGGTCAGGGGTATGTTCTTATGTAGGCGTGACTGACAGAGGAGCTGCAGGGTCAGGGGTATGATCTTATGTAGGTGTGACTGACAGAGGAGCTGAGACTTCCGTTGGGGGAGGTGCTGTGCAGAATACCTGCACACAGCTGTCATGAGAAGACGCTGATCCATCGTCTCCCCGCTCCTAGCCACTTGCCTGGAGAGCTTGCCAGGATTCGTGTGTGGCGCTCTGCGTGGCTACTTCCCGCCCGAGCTTGGAGTCTCCTTAAGCCAACAAGGCTAGCGATCTGATCGCAGAAGATTTTTATTGCCCTCGGGGTATAACCCCACAAGCTGCCCATAAGAAGAGAAAATTCTTGGAAGTACATACCTATTGCAGCTGATCAATTTCGTGTGTGTGCAGGTGGATTTTTCATTGGGTCTGTCACATTAGGTATAAGAGAATAACCTCCGTACAGGTTGGAAACGGTACGCCTGGGATCGGCAGCTACAGCAGAGGGGGACCTGTTGCAGGGAAACTCCGACAGTGTCTAACAGGTATTTGGTCAGCTGATCGGCCGTGCTCCGGGGGAGGAGGCAAGTAACTGGGGCTCAGCTGGGTCCAGGTAGAAGCCTGCATGTTTGGAGACGTGGAGTCTCAGGATCCCTGTCAAGCTACGTCTACCCTATAAGCCACTCGCAAGTAAGGAAAAATCTATTGTATGCAATTGCAGGGAATCAGCCTATGTGATAGACTGGTAGCAGTATTCCGGAGCTTGGTTATTTCAACTGCTTAGGTCCCGCTCCATTTGCAGCTGTGTTATTGGTCAGCTATTTGGTTGTGTATTGCCAGGCACCTGGTCAAAGAGGAAAAGCTAGAAACCAGCATAGAGGAACACCTGGACGGTAAAAAGGAGTGAATGCTCGCCTGCTGGTGTATAGAGAATCACCTTTAATAGATCTTATTTGCAGCAAACTGAGTGAATGCCCATGAAAGGCTCCCGGTGAAGGGCTAAGGAAATTACACTGAGCTCAGGTCTGTTGATTCATTGTTGCCGTATGTATCTGCAATATTGTTACAATACAATTGGGGCAATGTAATTGATAGCTGATCTCTCGGGAGAAATGCAAGAGTAATTTTAAAGCTCCATTATATTGACTCAGTTCCCCCAGCATAGACTGTCTGTGCTTGTAACCGGGCCAGGAATAAGGTATCACATTCAGGAATCATGCTATCTGTATTCTGTGGATGGTCAGGTATTTGGTAGAAGTGTCCTTATACTTTGTTTAGCAACCAATCCTACATACAAGCTGGTTAAAACCCATGCCTTTGGTTGGTGTGTTATTGGGACTGTAAGAGACATTCTATGGTATAGATCCTAATATATATCTAAAAGGATTAGCCATTTTGTCATCCTAGTGAATAGGCCGCTTCCTGGAAACAAAAGCCCTTGTAAGAGACTATTATAGAAGCAACCCTGGTGCATCTGCGAATAATACATGGGACATTCTTAGTTGCCATATATCTGATGTTTAAAGTTTAAAATAGGGGTGAAACACTGTTATATAAATAGACAGTAAGGGCTATAAGAAAAGTAAATGAGTAAGAAAGAGGAAATACTTAGCATCAAACTGAAATGTCAATATGTGTATATCTATATAATCTTTGCTTGACCGCTATACATCATAAATGTATTAGATAGAAAGACTAAATATTGTCAATATTGAATTGGATATTTAGTTAGGTAGCTAGATACTGCCGCTGCAATACACTGAAAAGCCCTAACTGATTATCTTGGAAAGGCGATGGAGTGGGAAGAGTAAAAAGGAGAAAGTTCCAATAATTAAATCCTTTTTTTTGAGCTAGAAGGGAACTTGGAATTTAATATATAGGTAAAAGAGCTTAATACTGGTATAGGTGAGATCTGGTACTAGGAACTAAATAATATTTTGACACAGGCTTAATAAACACTTTTTTTTTTTTTTTTTTTTTTTTTTTTTTTTTACACACCTAACACCCCAGTATAATCCCCTAGGGGACCTCAGCAAGCACTTTCACACTTTATCCCCCCCCCAAAAAAAAAAAGGTCCACATGCACTTACTTAAATGGAAAAATTTGTCACCCACGTAAAACATCATTTCCCCACAATGCCTGTTAAATCAAAAGATAAAAAAAAAGGGTCACTGATACTAGTTCTGATTTTGTTGAAGTCTCTCCACCCCCCCCTTTGATAATGAAACTCTGATAGCCCAGTTAAGTAACCTCTCTTCTCCACAGTTTGATATGATTAAAAAAGAACTATCTGGCATCTCCACCCAATTGGCTACACTAAATACTGAGGTTAAACAATTTGCCACTAGGATGACAGAGGTGGAAAATAGAGTTTCTAATTTAGAGTACCTAGTTAACACTCAATAATCAGTTTTAACGGCACAAGTATCCAAAATTCAGAATATGCAAGTTCGTCTGGAGGATCTGGAAGATCGCTCCAGACGTAACAATATAAGAATAGTTGGGCTGCCCGAAATCCCAGAATATGTAGACCTAATAGAATTTACTAGTAAGGTACTGCCTCCAGCTTTAGGATTCCCTCCCCATCTCCCCCCCATCCCTATTGAAAGAGCTCACAGAATTGGCGTTAGGAGCCCTACTGAAAATAACACCTCCAGACCGAGAACGTGTATCTTTAAATTACTAAGATACAAAGATAAGCTAGAACTCCTAAGATTGTTTAGGAAAACAGAAACATTTACTATAGGAGGAAAAAAAATCTAGTTGTTTCAAGATTTTTCTATGGAGACATCACAAAAAAGGAAGATCATGGCTCCACTATGTACATTTATGATTAAGAAAGGTCTTAAAGCCCGTATGCTGTACCCAGCTAAGGTTATAGTTGAGGAGAATGGTAATAGATATACATTTAATGATCCAGCTGAGGCAAAAGAATTTGTAAACTCTAAATAAATATTAATAAGTGTAGGGTTTGATAGAGAATATTAGGATATACACTATTCCCAATAGGATATAGATATGGTAGAAGTTAACCCTGAAGTAAAATTATTGTATAAGCATATTGTAGAATATAAGATAGGAGGTGTATTTTTATTTAATTATACTCTGGGGTGGGTTTTTTTTTTCTCTCTCCCTTTCTTCCCCTCCCTTTGCCTTCCAGGTAGATGTTGTAGTGTTGGTACTATCTTTTGACGGGGACAGAAATCGAAAAAGAAAAGGGGTAGGGAAAATAAAAGTGAGTTTGTATCATGTTTAATGATTTGAATGTCCTCTCTTGGAATATAGGCGGCATCACCTCACCGATCAAACGTAAACTTATAATTAAAAAATTAGGTAAACAAAATCTGAGTATTGTTTTCCTACAGGAAACACACTTAAAAGAGATCGAAATCCCTAAATTAAAAGCAAAATGGGTCGGTGAGGTGATAGCGACCCCTTGTACAAGTAGAAAACTAGGGGTCGCCATCCTCCTAAGTAAAAACTTAATTTATGAGATCATTAAAATTGAATTAGATAAAGAAGCAAGGTATATGATTGTCCAGATCCAGGTCAACGCAGTTAAATTTGTACTTTTTAATATCTATGCCCCAAATAAATTTTCTAAAGAATTCTGGGGAAAAATTAAGGTCAAATTATTTCCATTCGTATCAGCTAATTTAATTGTAGGGGTCGATTTGAATATGTCTCTACTTCCAGAAATAGAAATACTCTCAAAAAAAAAATATGAAAGAGCATAATAAACAAGCTAAATACTTTTAATATATCTTATTTGCAGCAAATTGAGTGAATGCCCATGAAAGACTCCCGGTGTCACAAGCTCAAGCTAATAGATATATGGCGCATTAAAAACCCAAACCTACATACTTTTACATGCAAATCAAAATCACATAAATCTTTCTCAAGAATTGACTTTCTATTGGTGGCTGAATCCCTCTCTATAATGAAGATTGAACCACAGATAAGTGATATCTCAGTTTCAGATCATGCAATCATTTCACTTTCCTTTCACATAGGGACTAGACCTAAAACTGGGACGCAAATTATTCCCTTCCCACGTTATCTTTATCATAATACCAGATTCTCTTACTGGCTGAAACAGAAATGGAGAGATTATTGTACTAATAATATCGCACATCTTAATAAAATAGAAACATTCTGGGAAGCATCAAAAGCAGTACTAAGGGGATAAATTAAGTCATATGTGCATGGTAGAAAAAAGAAAGCACTAACCAGGGAAATACAATTGTCTAATCAAGTTAAAAATGCTTATAGGAAGTTCTATAATAATCCATCGGATATAAACTGGGGAAACTATAACAAAGCAAGACAAGAAAGGGATATAGTATTAAAACAAAAATCCCATGAAGAAGAGCAAAAAATTAATATAAAGTTTAAAGGATTTCATGGTTGCTCGGCCAAGTATTTGGCCAATCTAATTAAGAATAGAAGGAAGAAAAACTATATCTTGGCCATCAGAAGAGGTGACCAGAGGTGCACAGATCCTAGCGATGCTAGTGAATCATTTTTTAACTATTACCAACTGCTATACACAAATGTTAAGAGCGACAATTCAAATCAAGAAAACTTCTGGTCACAAGTTATAATACCTAAAATTACAGAGGAACAAAATGCAGCACTTAATGCTCCAATTACAATACAGGAGATAGTGAATGCAATAAAGGAGGCTAAGCTAAATAAGGCAGCAGGCCCAGACTGTCTGCCTGCAGAATATCTGAAAATATTGGTAGAGGAAATTAGCCCTGTTCTAGAAAAACTTTTCAATAATTATTTTGTACATAATCACCCAATATCAGTCCACTTCTCTGCAGCAAATATTACCCTAATACAAAAAAAAAGGTAAAGACTTAGAAGATCTAGCTTCATATAGACCGATATCAGTTTTAAATGCAGATTATAAAATCTTAACATCAATTGTGGCCGCTAGATTAATGGGCTGTCTTGATATAATTATTCACCCGGATCAAACGGGCTTCATGGCATCAAGAAAATCATCTAAAAATATTCATAAAGTTACAACGTTTCTAGACTATATGTAGAACATAGAGAATATCAAAGGGAAACAATTAAAATATGATACAGCTCTACTAACACTTGATGCCGAGAAGGCCTTTGATTCAATTGAATGGGAGCATTTGTTTAAAGCACTTTAAAAATTTTGATTTAAAAACCATTTCGTACACTTTATTCACAACCTATATAGAAAACCGATATCCTTTCTTTTGATTAATGGCTCATTAACCAAGGCAATATCATTAAAAAAAGGTACTAGACAGGGTTGTCCACTCTCCCCTCTACTTTTTAATATTGCTCTTGAACCCCTGGCTATTTGGTTAAGACAAGTATGCGTAGGGATCCCTATGGTTACACCAACATTAAAAATGTTATTATGTGCAGATGATTTGCTAATCTTCCTATACAATACCTCCCAAGCAATACCTCTAATCCTAACATGTTTAAACCTTTTCAGTACTTTCTCAGGATATAAAATAAATTACAGAAAAAGTAAACTTATGTGGGTACAAAAGACTAGAACCAGTATACTTGAACTTCCATTTAAAGTTGTAGACTCTCTTACATACTTAGGTTTACATCTGCATAAAAATCCTCACAATTGGTATAATTTAAATTACCAAACACTCTTTCAAAAGATCAAGACTAACCTAGAAATATGGACAGCTTTTCCGCTGTCAATATCAGCAAGGGTTAGTCTTATTAAGACAATTATCTTTCCACAACTACTATACCCACTGCAGAATCTTCCTTTGCTTTTAAAAAAATCCGACATAAATAAAATAAATGCTATGTTTACTAAATTTATCTGGCATGGTAGGAAAGCACGTATTTCTATTAACAAGCTAACCCAAAAACGTAACATAGCTGGTCTTGCACTACCCAATATTAGTTTGTATAACCTGGCTGCCTTGGTCAAAATTGCAATTGACTGGTTAGCAGAATCCAATTGGTTCTCCACAACCGACCTTGAAAGCTATATTATTTATCCTTTCTCTTTGAAAGTTATTTTACATAATTTACCCGGTGAAGTTCCTGGCAATGTAGGCAGTCTAATTACTATTAAAAATTTAGTGATAACATGGCGCAATCTTTTTCTGAATACCTACCCATAATAGGTAATGCAGAATTTACCCCTGGAAGTAGTCAGAAAGTATTTAAGATCTGGGAGGAGAAGGGTTTGAAATATATCTATCAAATCTTACTAGATACGGGTCAGATATCATCATTTGAATCTCTCACAACACAATTTGATCTCCCCAGAAATAGTCTGTTCGCCTCATCAATATCACTAATTTATCACATAATGCTGGCTAAACAGAGTCAGATCTTTCTAGATAAAATATGCAATACTTGGATACCTTACTTTCCAGATATGAACCATGAAAACGTAAAGACAAGCTTTACCGTACTAGGTAAATGTAGGGTCTCAATATACTGGAAAGAATCACATATGAAGCTGTTGAATAATTATTATTTTACCCCTCTGAGATTGAAAAGAATGTTCTATCACAAACATTCTTATGTCCACGCTGCTCATACTCAAAAGCAGATACTCTGCATATGTTCAGTCTTTGTTCAAAGATTTATCAATTCTGGAATAAGGTTATTTTCTGGCTTAATAAAATCTATAAGGCTGATATTTCCATTGGGCCAGAAGAGATCATATTCCTTAAAACTCAAACCGATAACCAAAGCTTACATGGAAACGTATTGAATACAATAATCTTATTGTCCAGACATTTAATATTGACAGCCTGGAAGGGAAGAACAGCCCCCAGTTTTTCACTCTTCATTAGAGAAATACAGAATCATATCATTTTTGAATCCTTCCATACACAATTAACAGGGGGAATTTTTTTTAAAAAGTTCCTCGTAGGATGGCTCCCTGTAATTAAAACTTAGATCTCACTATATAGAGAATTATACTAATAGTTATAAAATCTTTCATTTCATCTCATTAACCTACGACTCTGAGTCGTGTTGCATGACTTGGGGTTCGGGTTCTGGGAGACAGGGGGGGGGGGAACTATATGATATTTGTGGGGGGGTTCTTTTTCCGGTAATTTTTGTTTTATTATTCTGAGAAAAATGTCAATCCAAGTTATATTTATGAAGAAGAAGGCAAAAACCTCTGATGTTGAAGATTTTCAGTTAAAAATGTATGTTCATTTTTTTGTCTTGTATTGGACATCGGATTGTAATCAATAAATATTTATTAAAAAAAAAAAGACAGAGGAGCTGCAGGGTCAGGGGTATGATCTTATGTAGCTGTGGCTGACAGAGGGGTTGCAGGACCAAGGGTAAGATATTATGTAGGTGTGGCTGACAGAGAGGCTGCAGGGGGAAGGGTCAGATCTTATGTAGATGTAGCTGACAGAGGAGTTGCAGGGTCAGCGGCATGATCTTATGTAGGTGTGATTGACAGAGGAGCTGCAGGGCCAGGGGCATGATCTTATGTAGGTGTGACTGACAGAGGAGCTGCAGGGTCAGGGGTATGATCTTATGTAGCTGTGGCTGACAGAGGGGTTGCAGGACCAAGGGTAAGATATTATGTATGTGTGGCTGACAGAGAGGCTGCAGGGGGAAGGGTCAGATCTTATGTAGATGTAGCTGACAGAGGAGTTGCAGGGTCAGGGGCATGATCTTATGTAGGTGTGATTGACAGAGGAGCTGCAGGGCCAGGGGCATGATCTTATGTAGGTGTGACTGACAGAGGAGCTGCAGGGTCAGGGGGTATGTTCTTATGTAGGTGTGACTGAAAGAGGAGCTGCAGGGTCAGGGGTATGTTCTTATGTAGGTGTGACTGAGAGGAGCTGTAGGGTCAGGAGTATGATCTTATATAGCTGTGGCTGACAGACGGGTTGCAGGGCCAAGGGTCAGATATTATGTAGGCGTGGCTAACAGAGAGGCTGCAGGTGGAAGGGTATGATCTCATGTAGTTATGGCTGACAGAGGGGCACAATGGCTTGTAGTCTGATCTGAAGTTAAACCCTAGTATTGCCTGCTGGTAAAGACATATTAGTTTAGCTACTTTATTACACATATCATGTTAATTATCTTGAAAACTTAACTTATTTTAAAATGCATAACTTGTTCGTATTTTGTTTCTTAAATATTCATTTGTTTTAAATAATCAAACTTGATAAAAAAATAGCTTGTTATGCTGAGTCAGTTTCTATTAGTACTTTGGCACAACGTTCACAGAAAGACGCCAGCCCTGCTTTAGCCACAGACCACTATCCGATAACAATATTTTACCCCACTTATTTAGCTGCTTAGTTGTGTCGCTATATCAATATAGAATCCCAGCATTTTTGCAGTGAAGCAATGAGAATGTGTTTTCCTTGTGAAAGAGCTATTTAAACTGTGTTTTAAAGGGAAAATAAACTTAAAGCTGTTTATAAATAACCAGAAGTGCACGTCATACTGTACACAGCTGGTCAATAGATATGTATATGAGTAAAGAAACAACCATTAAAAAAATAAATAAGAAGAAAAATATTCCTGCTTTTTAACTAGGGTTGGCATCTAGATGGTACTTTAAGGTCTGGGTAACAAATCTGATATATAATAAATATAGAAGTAAGGGTTTATTGGCATTAAACTAGTCTAGAAACTGATTTGTATGTGCCCCTAAATGGCCAAACACACAGAGGAAATAAGATAAGACAAAAGACTTTTACACTTAAAGGGACTGTCAAGACTTTCTTGATTTAGACAGAGCATGCATTTTTAAATAACATTCCAATTTACTTCTTTTATCTGTGTTTCATCCTTTTGGTATTTTTTGTTGAAAAGCATACCTAGGTAGGCAGCTCAGGAGCAATCATGTTCTGTTGGGAGCTAGCTGCTTATTGGTGGCCACATATATAAGCCTTTTGTCACATGGGGAGCGATCAAATTTACGGCGCAGGTTTCGGCACAAGCGTGGGAACCTGCTCCGCCTGTAATTTCACCTCGCACATCGGGGTATTACATATACCCCGTCGGCAGTTCCTAAAGTGCCGTAAGTCGGATAAACTAGCGCCTAAGAAAAGTACAGAAAATAACATATCTCCAGTAAAAGTCTAACATGCCTCCCAAAAATAAGGCTGACACGTAAAACAACTATATCCGCAATCCCCCCCTCTCATTACTAATATTAAATGTATTAACCCCTAGACCGACAACCCCCCACAGCGCAATATGCCTATTTAAACTATTACCCCTATATCCGCCATCAAACCCACACCGCAAGTAATAACTAAATTATTAACCCATAAATCCACCAACCCCAACATCGCAATCTACCTGTTAAAACTATTAACCCTTAATCCGCCACTAACCCACAACGCAATAAACCTAATCAAGTATTAACCCCTAAACCGCCATAGCCCAGTACAAGTACAATAGTTATTAAATAGTTATTAACTATTTAATAGCTACCTAGTTAAAATAAATACAAAATTACCTGTAAAATAAATCCTAACCTAAGTTACAATTACACCTAACACTACACTATCATTAAATAAATTAAATTAATTAACTACAATTACCTAAAATTAAATACAATTAAATAAAATAAACTATAAAAAAACAAACACTAAATTACAGAAAATAAAAAATTACAAGAAGTTTAAACTAATTACACCTAATCTAAGCCCCCTAATAAAAAAAAGCCCCCAAAATAATAAAATTCCCTACCCTATACTAAATTACAAATAGCCCTTAAAAGGACTTTTTGCGGGGCATTGCCCCAAAGTAATCAGCTCTTTTACCTGTAAAAAAATGAAATACAACCCCCCCAACATTAAAACCCACCACCCACACACCCAACCTTACTCTAAAACCCACCCAATCTCCCCTTAAAAAAAACTAACACTACCCCCTTGAAAATCACCCTACCTTGACCCAGCGTCACCCAGCCGGGTAGAAGTCTTCATCCGATCCGGCCAGAAGTCTTCATCGAATCCGGGCAGAAAAGGTCCTCCAGACGGGCAGAAGTCTTCATCCAAGCGGCATCTTCTATCTTCTTCCATCTGACGAGGAGCGGCTCCATCTTGAAGACATCTGACACGGAGCATCCTCTTTGTTCGACGTCCAACTGAAGAATGAAGGTTCCTTTAAATGATGTCATCCAAGATGGCGTCCCTTTAATTCCGATTGGCTGATAGAATTCTATCAGCCAATCGAAATTAAAATAGGAAAAATCCTATTGGCTGATGCAATCAGCCAATCGGATTGAAGTTCAATCCGATTGGCTTATCCAATCAGCCAATAGGATTGACCTCACATTCTATTGGCTCGCATTCTATTGCATCAGCCAATAGGATTTTTCCTACCTTAATTCCGATTGGCTGATAGAATTCTATCAGCCAATCGGAATTGAAGGGACGCCATCTTGTATGACATTATTTAAATGAACCTTCATTCTTCAGTTGGACGTCAAACGAAGAAGATGCTCCGCGTCGGATGTCTTCAAGATGGAGCCGCTGCTCGTCGGATGGAGGAAGATAGAAGATGCCGCTTGGATGAAGACTTCTGCCCGTCTGGAGGACCTCTTCTGCCCAGATTCGATGAAGACTTCTGGCCGGATCGGATGAAGACTTCTGCCCGGCTGGGTGAAGATGGCTCAAGGTAGGGTGATCTTCAAGGGGGTAGTGTTAATTTTTTTTTAAGGGGGGATTGGGTGGGTTTTAGAGTAAGGTTGGGTGTGTGGGTGGTGGGTTTTAATGTTGGGGGGTTGTATTTCTTTTTTTACAGGTAAAAGAGCTGATTACTTTGGGGCAATGCCCCACAAAAAGCCCTTTTAAGGGCTATTTGTAATTTAGTATAGGGTGGGAATTTTATTATTTTGGGGGGCTTTTTTTATTAGGGGGCTTAGATTAGGTGTAATTAGTTTAAATCTCTTGTATTTTTATTTTTTTTATTTTCTGTAATTTAGTGTTTGTTTTTTGTAGTTTATTTTATTTAATTGTATTTAATTTTAGGTAATTGTAGTTAATTAATTTAATTTATTTAATTATAGTGTAGTGTTAGGTGTAATTGTAACTTAGGTATATTTTGTATTTATTTTAACTAGATAGCTATTAAATAGTTAATAACTATTTAATAACTATTTAATAACTATTGTACCTAGTTAAAATAAATACAAAGTTGCCTGTAAAATAAAAATAAATCCTAAAATAGCTACAATGTAACTATTAGTTATATTGTAGCTATCTTAGGGTTTATTTTATAGTTAAGTATTTAGTTTTTAATAGGAATAATTTAGTTAATAATAGTAAATTTATTTAGATTTATTTAAATAATAATTAACGGCTAGATTTAGAGTTTGGCGGTAGCCGTCAAAACCAGCGTTAGAGGCTCCTAACGCTGGTTTTGAGCTACCGCTGGTATTTAGAGTCAGTCAGGAAAGGGTCTAACGCTCACTTTGCAGCCGCGACTTTTCCATACCGCAGATCCCCCCTACGCCATTTTCGTATCCTATCTTTTCAATGGGATCTTTCTAACGCCGGTATTTAGAGTCGTGGCTGAAGTGAGCATTAGAAATCTAACGACAAAACTCCAGCCGCAAAAAAAAGTCAGTAGTTAAGAGCTTTCTGGGCTAACGCCGGTTTATAAAGCTCTTAACTACTGTGCTCTAAAGTACACTAACACCCATAAACTACCTATGTACCCCTAAACCGAGGCCCCCCCACATTGCTGCCACTCTATTAAAATTTTTAGGGGTTAATAATTGAAGTTAGGTGTCGGCGATGTTAGGGAGGGCAGATTAGGGGTTAATACTATTTCTTATAGGGTTATTGAGGTGGGAGTGAGGCGGATTAGGGGTTAATAACTTTATTATAGTAGCGGTGAGGTGCGGTGGGCAGATTAGGGGTTAATTATTGTAGGTAGCTGGCGGCGACGTTGTGGGGGTTAGATTAGGGGTTAATAAATATAATATAGGGGTCGGCGGTGTTAGGGGCAGCAGATTAGGGGTACATAGGGATAACGTAGGTTGCGGCGGTGTACGGAGCGGCAGATTAGGGGTTAATAATAAAATGCAGGGGTCAGCGATAGCGGCGGCGGCAGATTAGGGGTTAATAAGTGTAAGGTTAGGGGTGTTTAGACTCGGGGTACATGTTAGAGTGTTAGGTGCAGACGTAGGAAGTGTTTCCCCATAGGAAACAATGGGGCTGCGTTAGGAGCTGAACGCTGCTTTTTTTTCAGCTCAAACAGCCCCATTGTTTCCTATGGGGGAATCGTGCACGAGCACGTTTTTGAAGCTGGCCGCGTCCGTAAGCACCGCTGGTATCGAGAGTTGCAGTGGCGGTAAATATGCTATACACTCCCTTTTTGGAGCCTAACGCTGCCCTTCTGTGAACTCTAAATACCAGCGGTATTTAAAAGGTGCGGGAAAAAAAAGCCAGCGTAGCTAACGCACCCCTTTGGCCGCAGAACTCTAAATCTAGCCGTAAGTTAGGGGGTGTTAGGGTTAGACTTAGGTTTAGGGGTTAATAACTTTATTATAGCGGCGGCGACGTTGGCGGCGGCAGATTAGGGGTTAATACATTTAATATGCTATGTGGGCTATGGCGGTTTAGGGGTTAATATTTGATTAGGTTTATTGCGTTGTGGGTTAATGGCGGATTAAGGGTTTATAGTTTTAACAGGTAGTTTGCGATGTTGGGGTTGGTGGATTTAGGGGTTAATAATTTAGTTATTACTTACTGTGTGGGTTTGATGGCGGATATAGGGGTTAATAGACTTTATTAGTTATTGCGGTGGGGGATTGCGGTTGACAGGTAGATAGACATTGCGCATGAGTTAGGTGTTATTTTATTTTTGCAGGCATTTTCGGGAGTTACGGTGCTACCATACTCAGTGCAAGGCTTGCTACGGCTGCCTTTTATGGCGAGGTAAAAATGGAGTAAGATTTCTCCATTTTCACCACGTAAGGCCTTGCGCTGGATATTGGATACCGATTTACAACGTGGTCCCATGTTAGCCTATGGGAGTAAAAATTGCGAGCGACGGGTGAAATATACACGCGTAACTTGTATGCTAAGCGGTATATGTAATACCAAAATCGTGTAAAAACTGGCGGCGGAGGATTTTGCGGGTGACGCTGCATATGTAATGGAGGCCATGATGTTTCCAGGTAGATCCCAGTAGTACGTTGCTGCTCCTTCAACAAAGTATACCAAGAGAATGACGCAAAATTAACAATTGGAGTCTATTGGAAAGTTGTTTAAAACAGCATCCTCTATCTGAATCATGAAAGAAAAAAAAAAGTGTTTTTCATGTCCCTTTAACCCCTTAATGCCAAGGGCATCTCAAGCACGTCCTACAAAAAAATACAGTTAAGGACCAAGGACGTGCCTGACACGTTCTCTGGGGTCTCAAGCGCTGGAAATGTAATGTATGGGAATGAGGGAGAGGGAGGGGGGGCAATAAATATTGGACAAGGGATCTGGGAGGGGGAGGGGGGTATTGAGGGGGGCAGCTACACTACAGAAAATGTTTTATTATATATAAAAAAAATAATAAACACATTTTTTTTGCAGACAACTGTCAGTACCCAAGACGGCGGCAAATAGGTAGAGGGGGAGGGAGCTAAGAGGGGAGGATCCAACACTGCAGAATCAATATTAAAAAAAAAAAAAGCTTTTTATTTTATAACTGGCATATTTTCTGCCAGTACTTAAGATGGCGGTGACAATTGTGAGGTGGGGGAGGAAAGAAAGCTGTTTGAGGGGGTCATGGAGGGATCAGGGGGTGGGATGTGTCAGGTGGGAGGCTGATCTCTACACTAAAGCTAAAATGAACCCTACAAGCTACCTAATTAACCCCTTAACTGCTGGGCATAATACAAGTGTGGTGCGCAGCTGCCTTCTAATTACCAAAAAGCAACGCCAAAGCCATATATGTATGCTATTTCTAAACAAAGGGGATCCCAGAGAAGCATTTACAACCATTTGTGCCATAATTGCACAAGCTGTTTGTAAATAATTTCAGTGAGAAACCTAAAGTTTGTGAAAAAGTTAACGATTTTTTTTATTTGATCGCATTTGGCGGTGAAATGGTGGTATGAAATATACCAGAATGGGCCTAGATCAATACTTTGGGTTGTCTACAAAAAAAAAATTAGACATGTGAAGGGTTATTCAGGGATTCCTGACAGATATCAGCATTACAATGTAACTATCGCTAATTTGGAAAAAAATGGTTTGGAAATAGCAAAGTGCTACTTGTACTTATTGCCCTATAACTTACAAAAAAGCAAAGATCATGTAAACATTGTGTATTTCTAAACTCAGGACAAAATTTAGTAACTATTTAGCATGGGTGTTTTTTAGTGGTTGTAGATGTGTAACAGATTTTGGGGGTCAAATTTAGAAAAAGTGTGTTTTTTTCTCCATTTTCTCTTGTAAGGTGTATCCAGTCCACGGATCATCCATTACTTGTGGGATATTCTTTTTTTTTTTTTTTTTAATAGTTTATTTATGACAAAGACAGAGAAAGTTTTACTACAATATTAATTGTCCAATGTTACAAACATGTGACACAATAGAACAAGGTGAAAAAATACGTGCATAATTAGTTAACAACAATTTTTTCAAATATGTAGATGAATAAATAAGTAAATAAATAATTAAACTGCCCGCACATCAATAAAAATCATAAAAGACCTTAAAGTCGGGCATGTGTATGTAAAAAGTGCCTAAGGTAAATACCTAACTCTTGTCCGTGGACTCATTCTTACGTCTTTGTTGTTTTCTTCTTTAACTCCCAACCCCCTACACACAACTATAACAATCAGACGACAAGACAAAACCAGACAAGACAAAAACAAGACGAAACAAAACAACTAAAGAAAAAAGGAAAAGACTAAAGCGAGAGAAGCAAAAAAAAAAAAAAAAAAAGAAAGAGCCCGTCTCTCTCCTCACATCCCTCCCCCCCCTCCCCCCCCCATCCTCCGATAGGTACTCAGTCACTGGTCTCCACCCACTCTCCAGGGAAATGACCTGCCAAGATGTTCATCTGGACAAATTCCGAGTTTCTAAATGGCTTAATAAGCTTTTTTTGCTGTGGTAGAGGCAGGGATCTTACAAAAATCTCCCATGGTCTGAAATAGCTATATCATCGATTCTTGTAACCAAATTCCGAACGAGTAATGGTTCTGAAACTAGAAAGTAATCAAGCCGAGAGAAAGAACGTTGAACATGGGAAACACATGTATAGGCGCGGACATCCGGGTTTTGTACCCGCCACAAATCAACTACGCCTAAGTGGGAGCACATTTTCTGAAAGATCCGTGCTTTCCTACCTCTGCTATCTAATATCTTTTTCCTAGAATTATCAAGGATAGGATCTTCTAATAGATTAAAATCTCCCGCGATAATTAAATTCAACCCTATAAATCTATGCAATTTCACTGTGAGGGCTGACCAGAATTTGTGGTCAGTTTGATTAGGACCATATATATTACAGAATATGTATCTAATATCCCTAACTTCCATTTCCAATATTAAAAATCTGCCATCAGGATCAGATTCAATATTTGTTATTTGATATTCTAGGTTCCGATTTAATAGGATTGCAACCCCCCGCTTTCTTGAGGTAAATGGGGATGCCACCACTTCCCCCACCCACTTAGATTTTAATTTGGGTATTTCGGTAGCATTTAAATGTAGTTCTTGTAAAAAAACTATATCTGGGTTAAGTTTCCCCAAATGTTTTATTATAGCTTTTCTTTTAATTGGTGAGTTAATACCACCTATATTCCAAGATAGTAGATTAAAGTTAGTGACACTATTCATCTAAAACCCGAACGAACGTGAGAAGGTGTTAAACTCACACCTCAAAAGCGGCATATCTAGAGGAAGAGGGGAAAGAGGGGAAGAGAAAGGAGAGAGAGGGAGAGAAAAAAAAAAAAAAAAAACCCACACACTCAACACCCCCCCCCCCCAACAAACCCACGAATACCATCTCTACAACTGAACTAAACAAAAGAATCAACAACATATTTAACAAATGCGTATCTTCTTAGAAGCATATATTCTGGTACAACCATCTGAAGCCTCTATCCACTGGAACTATATAACTCAACCTGGTACCCCGGCTTCCCTGCAGAAAGACTCTGCTTCCATAACATTATTGAGTGTATATGTGACCCCATCTTTCAAAACTATTAACTTTGCCGGGTAGATCAACCTTATATTGTAGTTGTCTTTCTGCAGTCTCCCATAGAAAAAAGACATGTCTCTTCTCTTGGTTAGTGTCTCCGAAGAGAAATCTTGAAACATAAGTAGCCTATGGGAGCCTAGAGAAAGAGAGCCACATTTCCTGTAATGTTTGAGGTATAATAGTTTGTCTTGGAAGTTCACAAATTTGAAAATTACTGGCCTAGGTCTTGACGCCTCATTATGATCTCGTCGTTGTCCTATCCTATGTACCCTTTCAATCTGAAAGGGAGCAGCAGGAACTGGAATCTGCAAGGCTTGTGGTAGTGTAGTGGTAACAAAGTTCATTAAATCTTGATACTCTGAGGATTCGGGTAGACCGATCACTTTGAGATTATTCCGTCTCGATCGGTCCTCAAGATCCTCGATCTTGGCTTGCAAAGAAGTAATAATCTTACTGTGGGTATTCAAAGTTGGCTCTACTACATTAAATCTGTCTTCCAGATCTGAGATCCTAGTCTCCATTTCATCTAACCTTGATGAAAACTGTCTAACCTCTAAGGTGAGACTAGATATCTCGTTTCTGATCTCCTGTTTAATCATGTCAAATTGTGGTGTCAGGATTTTTGCCACTTCAGCTGCAAATTCTGTTAAATTGATAAGGGGCGGATTAGCAATACTTTTTTCTGAGGGGGAAACAATACTTGAGTCCAGATTCCTGCTGCTCCCCTTTTTTTCCTTGGCTTTAGGAGGCATATTGGAAGGAGAGCTTTTTTGGTACATGTATTTGTCCATGAACAGGACGTATCCTTTATTTTACAGGCTTATGCCCTCTGTTATCTGTATAATTTAGACAGATAGGGAAAGCAGACCAGGGTTCACAGGGAAAAAGGGGCAGTACTAGCTTCCCAGGTATAATAATTAACTCAACCCAAAATATGATATTCTCTACTTTTGCACCACAATTGATAAGAATGTAGGATTAAGTTTTGTGGTTCAGCCCTTTAAGGCTAGTCAAATGATGTCTTTCTGTGTATTAGTCTAATAAGACAACTAACTCCAGTAAGCTATACGACTATATACCTATACTGATGGATATATGCACACCTAATGGGTAACTTCAATATCCTTGAATACAACGCTGCTAGTTTGGGAGAGAACCTTACAAAAAAACTAATATTTTAAGTTTAATAAAACATGTGTGTTTATAGTGTCTACAAAAAACTTATTTGTACAAGGCCGAGTGTGTAACGCTGCCTGCTCTAAAGTGCTATAGTGCTCTAAAAAAACCTTTAATTGTTAACTTTTGTATCTCGTAGGGTGTAATGCTATCTACTCTAAAGTGCTATAGTGCTTTAACTTCATGTGTCCACTGAATATGTCCCAACAATTAACTTTCTAAAAAGCAAGAAAAGGGGGAAGAAAAAGAAAGAGAGAAAAAAAAAAAAAATCACTTATTTTAAGGGCAAAAATAATATACTTTGCACAGTGTAATTTAACTTATATGCCCGTAACCTTTAAATGGTACAAACAAATACCCTTATTGAAGGGAACTCCAACAAAACATGCATCACATATATTATAGATAGATATCTACGTTGATAGCTAGCTAGGATAATTATGTGATAAAGCTATGGCTCTCTATCATCAAATCAGGGATTAACAGTTTAGAAGAAGTATATACAAACAAAACTAGTATTCAGTATGTAACCAAGCAGATTCGAGAGAAATAAAAGCCAAAAAAACAAGTTCTGTAACCTCTTCTCCCTATGCCTTAACCCTTGAAGACTATCAGTAACAAAATTCTTATAACTCTACTAATCCCCACAATACTATACTCGAGGGAGTTAAACACTTCTGTTGGAACCTATAAGCAGTGGAATTTTTATCTAAAAAGAAAAACCAACACAATGGAGTAAAACCACCAATTAAAGTTATACCCCCCACGCATTCATGCCCCACATTGGTTTATTCAGACCGCACAGTGGTCAAGTTCGTCCCCTTCACTGCTATTAATCACAGTTTGCCCAGTCAACTGGTACCCAAATACCGCTCAGTAGCTTCAAAACAAAGCAGGTGCACTGTGTAGAAGTCAGAGTGTCTAAGCAGTCAATAGGGTTATGAAAAAAGGAAAGCGGGCAGAAACAAGTCCCCGCAGAACCAGCGGTGGTAAACAAACAGCTCCTCGCCCTCAAAATCAAAAAGATCTCACCCGATACTTGGTTGCTCGACCCTCCACTCCTGAGTGCTGCCGAGAAAAGAGAATCCCTGCTGCAACCAGGGAGATAGCTAACTGTGCGGCAGAGCAGCGAGACTGACCATGTAACCAGCCGCAGTCCCCACGACCGTTACAGCCGCAATTCCTCCTCCTACTTGCGGGCTTGTTGGAGGGAGAGGCCCTGGCCCAGACGCTGCACAGCTACTCACACGCCTCCTCACGATGAGCAGAGTAAGATTGCATCTTATGATTGGTCAGTTCCGGGGGCTCGCTCTTCATGCTGCAATCTTGAACAGCCATCCATCGCCTCTCAACCAGGGAGAGGAGTTCTATCAGCTGTCCTGCTGATCGCTCTCAGAGCTGCGACCCTCTGAGTGTACTCCAATGTCTGTTACCGCTTGAAGAATAGAAGCAATCTCAACCAGGTGAGACTTGGATCCACAACTCTATTAGGGATACTCCAAAGTACTTTTAGGTTATAGGTAAATCACTTTCTAAATGACAGAATCCAGTGGTCTTTTAGCCGGTAAGGGGTAAAGACGGGTACAGTACCCTGTTAGTCCGGTAAGCAGCGATGGAGTCTTAAGTATAAATATGCAGATTTTTAGCCAAGGACTTCTTGTTCCATTCCTTTAAAAAGTCTGTATAGAGATGGTATGCACCAGCCAGCCTGCAAACATTAGGCTGCCGTCATGGACTTCCCATGCAGGATTCAGAATCCTATTACCCAGACCAATACTTGGCCAAGGGAAACAAAGCATGTGTTGGGGTGGACTTAGGCCTCACGCCGAGGCACGGAGCATCCACAGCACCTGTAGCTACCTGCAGCTACCTGCATGCCCCGCCTCCAACAGGAAGTCACCACTTGTGGGATATTCTCCTTCCCAACAGGAAGCTGCAAGAGGATCACCCACAGCAGAGCTGTCTATATAGCTTCTCCTCTAACTGCCACTCCCAGTCATTCTCTTGCAGCTCTCGACAAGAAAGGAAGTAGCTAGAGAGATGTGGTGAATTTATTTAGTTTATCTTCAATCAAAAGTTTGTTATTTTCAAATGGTACTATTTTAGCCTCAGGCAGAAAGTAGAAGAAGAGTCTGCCTGTAGTCTTTGATGATCTTAGCAGGTTGTAACTAAGATCTATTGCTGTTCTCACACATAACTGAAGAGAGAGGTAACTTCAGCTGGGGGAATGGCGTGCATGGTCTCCTGCTATGAGGTATGTACAGTTTACATTTTTCTAGAGAAATGAATATGCTAGAAAATGCTGTTAATACCGGATTTATTTAAGGTAAGCCTGATTACAGTGATTTAATAACGACTAGTATCATGCTTGCTGTAAAAGGTAATCTTATTACTTTCTCACATTACTGAAAAATAAAACGTTTGCTGGAAGTGTTTAAACGTTTTTTTATACATATTGGTGATAAAACTTTATTGGGGCCCAGTTTTTTCCACATGGCTGGCTAGATTTTGCCTAGGGATAGTTTTGTTAGGCCCTCTCACTGTGAATACAGGTTGGGAGGGGCCTATTTTCGCGCCTAAATGCGCATTAGATTTGGCAGCTTGAGACATCCAGTTTCCCTGAAGGAGTCCCCTAAACACTTAGGACCTCTCTAAATGGTTTTTGTGCCTTCCAAAGTCGTTGTATGGGCAGGTAGGGCCACAGCAGAGCTGCGGCAGTTTGTTGTGACTGTTGAAAAACGTTTATATCGTTTTTTTTTATCCGGTTTTGAAAGGGGTTAATCATCCATTTGGGTGCAATGCTCTGTTAGTCTATTATACACACTGTAAAAATTTCGTAAGATTTACTGATTTTTATCACTGTTTTTCAATTTCTGAAATTTTTTGTTTCTCTTAAAGGCACAGTACCGTTTTTATTTTTTGCTTGTTTACATTTATCAAAGTGTTTTCCAAGCTTTCTGGTCTCATTGCTAGTCTGTTTAAACATGTCTGACATAGAGGAAACTCCTTGTTCATTATGTTTAGAAGCCATTGTGGAACCCCCTCTTAGAATGTGTACCAAATGTACTGATTTTACTTTAAGTTAAAAAGATCATATACTGTCTTTAAAAAATTTATCACCAGAGGAAACTGACAAGGGGGAAATTATGCCGACTAACTCGCCCCATGTGTCAGAACCTTTGACTCCCGCTCAAGGGACTCCCGCTCAAGAGGCGCCAAGTACATCTAGCGCGCCCATGGCGTTTACTTTACAAGACATGGCGGCAGTTATGGATCATACCCTTACAGAGGTATTGTCCAAACTACCAGGGTTACAAGGAAAGCGAGACAGCTCTGGGGCTAGAAGAAATACAGAGCACTCTGACGCTTTAGTAGCTATGTCTGGTATCCCCTCACAATATGCAGAAGCTGAGGCAGGAGAGCTTCTTTCTGTGGGTGATTTTTCTGACTCAGGGAAGATGCTTCAACCTGATTCTGATATGTCAACATTTAAATTTAAGCTTGAACACCTCCACGTGTTGCTCAGGGAGGTTTTAGCTACTCTGGATGACTGTGACACCATTATAGTGCCAGAAAAATTGTGTAGATTGGATAAATACTATGCAGTGCCTGTTTACACTGATGTTTTTCCAATACCTAAGAGGTTTTCAGAAATTATTACTAAGGAATGGGATAGACCAGATGTACCGTTCTCTCCCCCTCCTATTTTTAAGAAAATGTTTCCAATAGATGCCGCTACACGGGACTTATGGCAAACGGTCCCTAAGGTGGAGGGAGCAGTTTCTACCCTAGCTAAGCATACAACTATCCCCGTCGAGGACAGTTGTGCTTTCCTAGAGCCAATGGATAAAAAGTTAGAGGGTTACCTTAAAAAAAATGTTTATTCAACAAAGTTTTATTCTCCAGCCTCTTGCATGCATTGCCCCGGTCACTGCTGCTGTGGCCTTCTGGTTTGAGTCTCTGGAAGAGGCCTTACAGGTAGAAACCCCATTGGATGATATTCTTGACAAGCTTAAAGCGCTTAAGCTAGCCAATTCATTTGTTTCTGACACCGTTGTTCATTTAACTAAACTAACGGCTAAGAACTCAGGTTTTGCTATTCAGGCGCGTAGGGCGCTATGGCTTAAATCCTGGTCAGCTGTCGTTACTTCAAAGTCTAAGCTTCTCAATATTCCCTTCAAGGGGCAGACCCTATTCGGGCCTGGACTGAAGGAGATCATTTCTGATATTACTCGAGGAAAAGGCCATGCCCTTCCTCAGGATAGGTCTAACAAATTAAGGACCAAACAAACTAATTTTCATGCCTTTCAAAACTTTAAGACGAGCGCGGCATCATCTTCCTCTAATACAAAACAAGAGGGACATTTTGCCCAGTCCAAGCCGGTCTGGAGACCTAACCAGGCTTGGAACAAAGGTAATGGTAGTGCAGGAGCACTAAAAAAGCTCTAAGGGTTATATGGAATAATGAAATAAACCAGTTTTTAAATCACAAATATATGTGGAGTTTTATTATATAAAAAATATATATATGTGTACACACCCTTTCATTTAGGGACGTCTCCCTTTACAGTACTGTATAGTTTTCAAAACATATTCAGAATAAAAACATAATAATAAAAACTGTATCAATAATTTTGTAACAATTGCATATGTATAACAGATCTCTAAAAATATTTTCTCAGAATAAGAACGATTGATTGTATTAAAACAATATATATATATATATATATATATATATATATATATATATATATATATATATATATATATATAACACTGCTATTGCTGATTGTTCCACCTTAAACCAGATTTTTAAACTTGTGTCGGAAAAAACTTTCCGTGCTCAGATTTGGAGAGTTTCAGTGTATCTTTATTATTCTGAGAAAATATTGGGCGCTACACTTACTATTTGTAAATTCTTGGAACAAAGGTAAACAGGCCAAGAAGCCTGCTGCTGCCTCTAAGACAGCATGAAAGATTGGCCCCCGATCCGGTAACGGATCTAGTAGGGGGCAGACTTTCTCTCTTCACCCAGGCTTGGGCGAGAGATGTCCAGGATCCCTGGGCGTTGGAAATTGTGTCCCAGGGATATCTTCTGGACTTTAAAGCTTCTTCCCCAAAAGGAAGATTTCACCTTTCACAATTATCTGCAGACCAGATAAAGAGAGAGGCATTCTTACATTGTGTTCAAGACCTCCTAGTTATGGGAGTGATCCACCCAGTTCCAAAGGAGGAACAGGGGCAAGGCTTCTATTCAAATTTATTTGTGGTTCCCAAGAAAGAGGGAACCTTCAGACCAATCTTAGATCTCAAGATCCTAAACAAATTTCTCAGGGTCCCATCTGTCAAGATGGAGACTATTCAAACCATCCTACCTATGATCCAGGAGGGTCAATACATGACTACCGTGGACTTAAAGGATGCTTATCTTCACATTCCGATACACAAAGATCATCATCTGTTTCTCAGGTTCGCCTTCCTAGACAGGCATTACCAGTTTGTGGCTCTTCCCTTTGGGTTAGCTACAGCATCAAGAATCTTTACGAAGGTTCTGGGGTCACTTCTGGTGGTCCTAAGGCCGCGGGGCATAGCAGTAGCCCCTAACTTAGACGACATTCTTATACAGGCGTCGAATTTCCAAATAGCCAAGTCCCATATGGACATTGTTCTGGCATTCCTGAGGTCTCATGGGTGGAAAGTGAACAAAAAGAAGAGTTCTCTATCCCCTCTCACAAGAGTTTCCTTCCTGGGAACTCTGATAGATTCTGTAGAAATGAGGATTTACCTGACAGAGGCCAGGTTGTCAAAACTTCTAAATTCCTGCCGTGTTCTTTATTCTACTTCTCGCCCTTTGGTGGCTCAGTGTATGGAAGTAATCCGCTTAATGGTAGCGGCAATGGACATAGTTCCGTTTGCCCGCCTACATCTCAGACCGCTGCAACTCTCCATGCTCAGTCAGTGGAATGGGGATTACACAGATTTGTCCCCTCTACTAAATCTGGATCAAGAGACCAGGGATTCTATTCTCTGGTGGCTATCTCGAGTCCATCTGTCCTTCCGCAGGCCAGATTTGACAATAGTAACAACAGATGCCAGCCTTCTGGGATGGGGGGCAGTCTGGAACTCTCTGAAGGCTCAGGGGTCGTGGACTCAGGAGGAGGCTCTCCTTCCAATAAACATTCTGGAACTAAGAGCGATATTCAATGCTCTTTAGGCTTGGCCTCAGCTAGCAGCAGTGAGGTTCATCAGATTTCAGTCGGACAACATCACGACTGTAGCTTACATCAACCATCAAGGGGGAACAAGGAGTTCCCTAGCGATGTTGGAGGTTTCAAAGATAATTCATTGGGCAGAGAATCACTCTTGCCACCTATCAGTTATCCATATCCCAGGAGTAGAGAACTGGGAGGCGGATTTTCTAACTCAACAGACTTTTCATCCGGGGGAGTGGGAGCTCCATCCGGAGGTGTTTGCACAGTTGATTCAACGTTGGGGCAAACCAGAACTGGATCTCATGGCGTCTCGCCAGAATGCCAAGCTTCCTTGTTACGGATCCAGGTCCAGGGATCCCAAGGCAGCGCTGATAGATGCTCTAGCAGCGCCTTGGTCCTTCAACCTGGCTTATGTGTTTCCACCGTTTCCTCTGCTCCCTCGTCTGATTGCCAAGATCAAGCAGGAGAGAGCATCAGTGATTTTGATAGCACCTGCGTGGCCACGCAGGACTTGGTATGCAGATCTGGTGGACATGTCATCCTTTCCACCATGGACTCTGCCTCTGAGACAGGACCTTCTACTTCAGGGTCCTTTCAACCATCCAAATCTAATTTCTCTGCGGCTGACTGCTTGGAGATTGAACGCTTGATTTTATCAAAGCGCGGTTTCTCTGAGTCGGTCATTGATACCTTAATACAGGCGCGAAAGCCTGTCACCAGGAAAATCTATCATTAGATATGGTGTAAATATCTTCATTCGTGTGAATCCAAGGGTTACTCATGGAGTAAGGTCAGGATTCCTAGGATATTATCTTTTCTCCAAGATGGATTGGAGAAGGGTTTGTCAGCGAGTTCCTTAAAGGGACAGATTTCTGCTCTGTCTATTCTTTTGCACAAACGTCTGGCTGAGGTTCCAGATGTGCAGGCGTTTTGTCAGGCTTTAGTCAGAATCAAGCCTGTGTTTAAACCTGTTGCTCCGCCTTGGAGTTTAAATTTAGTTCTTAAGGTTCTTCAAGGGGTTCCGTTTGATCCTTTGCATTCCATAGATATTAAGCTCTTATCTTGGAAAGTTTTGTTTTTAGTAGCTATCTCCTCGTCTCGAAGAGTTTCGGAGTTATCTGCTTTACAATGTGATTCCCCTTATCTCATTTTTCATTCAGATAAGGTAGTGTTACATACCAAACCTGGTTTTCTACCTAAGGTGGTATCTAATAAAAATATCAATCAGGAGATTGTTGTACCGTCACTGTGTCCTAATCCTTCTTCAAAGAAGGAATGTCTTTTACACAATCTTGACGTGGTTTGTGCTTTAAAGTTTTATTTACAAGCTACTAAAGATTTTCGTCAAACATCTGCATTGTTTGTTGTCTACTCTGGACAGAGGAGAGGCCAAAAGGCTTCGGCAACTTCTCTTTCTTTTTGGCTAAGGAGTATAATACGCTTAGCTTATGAGACTGCTGGCCAGCAGCCTCCTGAAAGGATTACAGCTCATTCTACTAGAGCGGTAGCTTCCACATGGGCTTTTAAAAATGAGGCTTCTGTTGAAGAGATTTGTAAGGGGGCGACTTGGTCTTCGCTTCATACCTTTTCAAAATTCTATAAATTTTATACTTTTGCTTCTTTGGAGGCTATTTTTGGGAGAAAGGTCTTGCAGGCAGTGGTGCCTTCCATTTAAGCACCTGCCTTGTCCCTCCCTTCATCCGTGTCCTATAGCTTTGGTATTGGTATCCCACAAGTAATGGATGATCCGTGGACTGGATACACCTTACAAGAGAAAACAAAATGTATGCTTACCTGATAAATTTATTTCTCTTGTGGTGTATCCAGTCCACGGCCCGCCCTGTCATTTTAAGGCAGGTGTGTTTTATTTTTAAACTACAGTCACCACAGCACCCTATGGTTTCTCCTTTCTCTTGCTTGTCTTTGGTCGAATGACTGGGAGTGGCAGTTAGAGGAGGAGCTATATAGACAGCTCTGCTGTGGGTGATCCTCTTGCAGCTTCCTGTTGGGAAGGAGAATATCCCACAAGTAATGGATGATCCATGGACTGGATACACCACAAGAGAAATAAATTTATCAGGTAAGCATAAATTTTGTTTTTTTATCATATTTTATAAAAAAAATTATAGTAAATTAGAAGATATGATGAAAATAATGGTATCTTTAGAAAGTCCATTTAATGGCGAGAAAAAACGAATATAATATACAGTGGGGCAAAAAAGTATTTAGTCAGCCACCAATTGTGCAAGTTCTCCCACTTAAGAAGATGAGAGAGGCCTGTAATTTTCATCATAGGTATACCTCAACTATGAGAGACAAAATGTGGAAACAAATCCAGACAATCACATTGTCTGATTTGGAAATAATTTATTTGCATATTATGGTGGAAAATAAGTATTTGGTCACCTACAAACAAGCAAGATTTCTGGCTCTCACAGGCCTGTATCTTATTCTTTAAGAGGCTCCTCTGTCCTCCACTCATAGCTTGTATTAATGGCACCTGTTTGAACTTGTTATCAGTATAAAAGACACCTGTCCACAACCTCAAACAGTCACACTCCAAACTCCACTATGGTGAAGACCAAAGAGCTGTTGAAGGACACCAGAAACAAAATTGTAGACCTGCACCAGGCTGGGAAGACTGAATCTGCAATAGACAAGCAGCTTGGTGTGAAGAAATCAACTGTAGGAGCAATAATTAGAAAATGGAAGACATACAAGGTCACTGATAATCTCCCTCGATCTGGGGCTCCACACAAGATCTCACCCAGTGGGGTCAAAATGATCACAAGAACATCCCAGAACTACACAGGGGGACCTAGCGAATGACCTGCAGAGAGCTGGGACCAACGTAACAAAGACTTCCATCAGTAACACACTACGCCGCTAGGGACTCAGATCCTGCAGTGCCAGACGTGTACCCCTGCTTAAGCCATGAAAAGCCGGGCCCGTCTGAAGTATGCTACAGAGAATTTGGATGATCCAGAAGCAGATTGGGAGAATGTCATATGATCAGATGAAACCAAAGTAGAACTGTTTGGTAGAAACACAACTCGTTGTGTTTGGAGGAGAGAGAATGCTGAGTTGCAACCAAAGAACACCATACCTACTGTGAAGCATGGGGGAGGCAACATCATGCTTTGGAGCTGTTTCTCTGCAAAGGGAACAGGACAACTGATCCGTGTACATGAAAGAATGAATGGGGCCATGTATCGTGAGATTTTGAGTGCAAACCTCCTTCCATCAGCAAGGGCATTGAAGATGAAACGTGGCTGGGTCTTTCAGCATGACAATGATCCCAAACACACCACCCGGGAAATAAAGGAGTGGCTTCGTAAGAAGCATTTCAAGGTCCTGGAATGGCCTAGCCAGTCTCCAGATCTCAACCCCATAGAAAACCTTTGGAGGGAGTTGAAAGTCTGTGTTGCCCAGCGACAGCCCTAAAACATCACTGCTCTAGAGGAGATCTGCATGCAGGAATGGGCCAACATACCAGCAACAGTGTGTGACAACCTTGTGAAGACTTACAGAAAACGTTTGACCTCTGTCATTGCCAACAAAGGATATATAACAAAGTATTGAGATGAACTTTTGATATTGAACAAATACTTATTTTCCACCATAATTTGCAAATAAATTATTTCCAAATCAGACAATGTGATTGTCTGGATTTGTTTCCACATTTTGTCTGTCATAGTTGAGGTATACCTATGAGGAAAATTATAGGCCTCTCATCTTCTTAAGTGGGAGAACTTGCACAATTGGTGGCTGACTAAATACTTTTTTGCCCCACTGTATGTGTGGGTACAGTAACGGTAAGAAAATTGAAAAATGGTCTGGTCACTAAGGGGTTAAAGATGCCTTAGTTACAACATGGTGGTGCCATCTAAAAGTTACACATATTTCTTCAATATTTTAATAACTAATATAAATGTAAATTATACATCTACATATTATTTTCAGAGTAATCTTTGCTTTGAACACTACAATGACTAGCATGTCTTTTAGTATTTAAAGGGACAGTAAATTTAAATTAAACTGGTTTTCAAACCTGTCCTCACCCCTCCCCAACATTCCACATTTTGAGGATTTCTGAACTAGAGCACAGGTGAAATAATCATCTGATTAGTAAACATGGTTATTTTACCTGCTCTTATCCTAGGTAATCCTGAAAACCTGGCCTGTTGGGGAGGCCCGAGGACAGGTTTGAAAACCAATGAGATATAGAGCATGGAATTTAAAGGACCAGTAAATACAGGGAGTGCAGAATTATTAGGCAAGTTGTATTTTTGAGGATTAATTTTATTATTGAACAACAGCCATGTTCTCAATGAACCCAAAAAACTCATTAATATCAAAGCTGAATAGTTTTGGAAGTAGTTTTTAGTTTGTTTTTAGTTATAGCTATTTTAGGGGGATATCTGTGTGTGCAGGTGACTATTACTGTGCATAATTATTAGGCAACTTAACAAAAAACAAATATATACCCATTTCAATTATTTATTTTTACCAGTGAAACCAATATAACATCTCAACATTCACAAATATACATTTCTGACATTCAAAAACAAAACAAAAACAAATCAGTGACCAATATAGCCACCTTTCTTTGCAAGGACACTCAAAAGCCTGCCATCCATGGATTCTGTCAGTGTTTTGATCTGTTCACCATCAACATTGCGTGCAGCAGCAACCACAGCCTCCCAGACACTGTTCAGAGAGGTGTACTGTTTTCCCTCCTTGTAAATCTCACATTTGATGATGGACCACAGGTTCTCAATGGGGTTCAGATCAGGTGAACAAGGAGGTCATGTCATTAGATTTTCTTGTTTTATACCCTTTCTTGCCAGCCACGCTGTGGAGTACTTGGACGCGTGTGATGGAGCATTGTCCTGCATGAAAATCATGTTTTTCTTGAAGGATGCAGACTTCTTCCTGTACCACTGCTTGAAGAAGGTGTCTTCCAGAAACTGGCAGTAGGACTGGGAGTTGAGCTTGACTCCATCCTCAACCCGAAAAGGCCCCACAAGCTCATCTTTGATGATACCAGCCCAAACCAGTACTCCACCTCCACCTTGCTGGCGTCTGAGTTGGACTGGAGCTCTCTGCCCTTTACCAATCCAGCCACGGGCCCATCCATCTGGCCCATCAAGACTCACTCTCATTTCATCAGTCCATAAAACCTTAGAAAAATCAGTCTTGAGATATTTCTTGGCCCAGTCTTGACGTTTCAGCTTGTGTGTCTTGTTCAGTGGTGGTCGTCTTTCAGCCTTTCTTACCTTGGCCATGTCTCTGAGTGTTGCACACCTTGTGCTTTTGGGCACTCCAGTGATGTTGCAGCTCTGAAATATGGCCAAACTGGTGGCAAGTGGTATCTTGGCAGCTGCACGCTTGACTTTTCTCAGTTCATGGGCAGTTATTTTGCGCCTTGGTTTTTCCACACGCTTCTTGCGACCCTGTTGACTATTTTGAATGAAACGCTTGATTGTTCGATGATCACGCTTCAGAAGATTTGCAATTTTAAGAGTGCTGCATCCCTCTGCAAGATAGCTCACTATTTTTGACTTTTCTGAGCCTGTCAAGTCCTTCTTTTGACCCATTTTGCCAAAGGAAAGGAAGTTGCCTAATAATTATGCACACCTGATATAGGGTGTTGATGTCATTAGACCACACCCCTTCTCATTACAGAGATGCACATCACCCAATATGCTTAATTGGTAGTAGGCTTTTGAGCCTATAGAGCTCGGAGTAAGACAACATGCATAAAGAGGATGATGTGGTCAAAATACTCATTTGCCTAATAATTCTGCACTCCCTGTACAGTAGATTTGCATAACAAATGCATGATAAAAAGACAATACAATAGCATTTAGTCTGAACTTCAAAGTTATGTCAATTCCACTCCTCCTGTATCATGTGACAGCCATCAGCCAATCACAAATGCAGTTATTTATATTCTGTCATGTCTTGCACATGCTCAGTAGGAGATGGTGACTCAAAAAGTGTAAATATAAAAAGTCTGTGCACATTTTGTTAATTGAAGTAAATTGGTGTTGGAATCTTACTCTCCCCTTCCTGCTCCTTTCAGCACCTGCAGCCTCACCCATCTCTCTCCTTTTCCTCCTTTGAAGTTCACTGCATCCGACTATTCTCCCCCCTCTCCCTCATGTTGGCAGTTATCTATCGCCCCCCTGGACCAACCTCCCAATTCCTTGATAACTTTGCTGCCTGGCTTTCTCATTTTCTCTCTACAAATACACCTGCTTTAATCCTGGGTGACTTTAACATCCCCATTGATAACCCATCTGCCCCTGCTGCCTCTAAGCTTCTCTCACTCACAAACTCCTTTGGTCTCTCACAATCCACCCTATTCCCTACTCACCGCGACGGACACTCTCTTGATCTAGTATTCTCCTACCTCTGCTCTCCCTCTGACGCCACCTGTCGCCCATTTCCCATCTCAGACCACCATCTGGTCACCTTTAAGCTTAATATACAGGCTAAACCTACTTCTCCCCCTCACCTGTAGAAATCTGCACACTGTGGATCCTCTACAACTCTCCAACCTTATTCAAAAACACCTCCCCCACACTTCCACAATATCCTGCCCTGACCTTGCTACAACCCACTATAACAATACTCTCTCCTCGGCACTGGACACTTTCGCTCCTCCCCAAATACGCAAAACCCCACGTTGTCAGCTCCAACCCTGGCACTCTAAGCAAACACGCTACCTGCAAAAATGGTCTCGTGCTGCTGAACGTGCATGGAGTAAATCCCGCTCTGAATCAGATTTCCTCCACAATAAGTTCATTCTTTATTCTTACTCCCCTGCCTTCACTTAGCCAAGCAAACCTACTTCTCTTCTCTTATATCTACTCACTCCTCAAACCCTAAACGTCTCTTCTCCATTTTCAACTCTCTCCTTTATCCACCTGCACCACCCCCTTCATCTTCCTTTAGTGCTCAAGACCTGGCAGACTACTTTTTCAACAAAACAATTACCATCTGAAGTAATATCCCAACACAAGACTGCAACCTTCCATCTCAGCCCACGGCAACCCCCTCCACCACTCTCAGCACCTTCCCCCCTACCACTGAGAATGAAGTGAGTTCCCTATTGTCTTCCTCACACCTCACTACCTGCCCACTTGACCATATCCCTTCACATCTAATACCTTCTCTGTCTTCTATCCTCACTCCAGCTCTTACTCACATATTCAACCTATCCCTTACTACCGGTTCATTCCCATCTTCCTTCAAACATGCAAAGGTCACCCCATCCTCAAAAAACCCTCCCTCGACCCCAATTCTCCTGCAAACTACTGCCCCATATCACTGCTTCCGTTAGCTTCAAAAGTCCTGGAAAAACTAGTCTTCGATCGCTTAACTCACTTCTTGTCCTCCAACTCACTGCTTGACCCCTCACAATCTGGCTTCCTTTCCCAACACTCAACTGAGACTGCCCTCACCAAGGTTACTAAATGATCTTTCTGCTACAAAAACCGGCCACTACATAATACTATCTTAATTGATCTGTCTGCTGCCTTTGACACCGTTGACCATCCCCTTCTCCTACAGACTCTCAGCTCCCTTGGGCTCTCTGACACTGCCCTTTCCTGGATCCACTCTTATCTCTCTAATAGGTCCTTTTCTGTCTCCGTTGCTGGTGACTCCTCCTCTCCATTGCCTCTGTCTGTTGAAGTACCTCAAGGCTCTGTTCTGGGTCCTCTACTCTTCTCTATTTATACATCCTCACTGGGTAAACTTATCAGTAGCTATGACTTCAACTACCACCTCTATGCTGATGATACTCAGATCTACCTATCCACCCCTTCTCTCTCTCCTTCTGTCCTTTCTCACATCAGTGTCTGCTTATCTGGCATTTCTTCTTGGATGGCCTCTCACCACCTAAAAATCAATATGTCCAAGACTGAGCTCCTTCTAACCCCCCCTCTAATTCTACCCTGGTTCCTAACTTTTCAATCACTGTTGGTGACACCACTATCTCCCCATTACCCCAAGTCCGCTGCCTAGGAGTTACACTTGACTCCAACCTGTCCTTCATACCCCACATCCAATTGCTCTCTTCCTCCTGTCGCAACCACCTACGCAATATCTCCAAAATTCGTCTGTTTCTGAGTGCTGAAACTACTAAACAGCTATTCCACTCCCTGGTAATCTCCTGACTTGACTACTGTAATAACCAACTAACTGGCCTCCCTCTCTCCCACCTCTCCCCTCTTCAATCCATCCTAAATGCCTCTGCTAGGCTAATCCACCTCTCCCGACGCTCTGTATCTGCTGCACTTCTCTGCAAGCCCCTTCACTGGCTCCCCATCCACAGTAGAATTAAATTCAAAATTCTCATCCTGACCTACAAAGCCCTTACCAACGCAGCCCCCCCCTACCTGTCCTCACTCATCAACAAATATACTCCAGCCTGCCCCTAAGATCCAACAATGGCCTGCTCCTTGCATCTTCTACCATCACCTCATCCCATGCTATGCTACAGGACTTCTCTCGTGCGGCACCAACCATTGGGAATGCACTTCCTAGAGCTGTCAGACTCTCCCCTAACCTTTCCTCCTTTAAATGCTCCCTAAAGACCTTTCCATTCATGGAAGCCTATCTCCAAGTCAGTAACAAATTAATTCCACTTGCCTAACTACTGCCCCCATCTAACTCCACACTAACATCACTCACCTTTGCAGTCCCCACCTCCTGTTTCTCACCATCCTACCATCTAGATTGTAAGTTCCCACGGGAACAGGGACCTCAATTCCCCCTGTATTTGTTTGTTAAACTTTGTCTGGTGTCTTTTATATTGTACTTTTATCTTTTTACCCATGGACAGCGCTGCTGAATCTGTTGGCGCTTTATAAATAAAGAATAATAATAATAATAATAATAATAATAAAGTTGTTTAAGATTACTGCTCTATCTGAATCATGAAAGATTAATTTTGACTTAAGTGTCCCTTTAAAGGGACACTGAACCCAATTTTTTTTCCTGATTCAGATAGAGCATTCAATTTTAAGCAACTTTCTAATTTATTCCTATTATCAAATTTTTTTCGTTCTCTTGCTATCTTGATTTGAAAAAGAATGCGTCTAAGCTAAGCAGCCAGACAAATTTTGGTTCAGACCCTGGACAGCGCTTTTTTATTGGTGGGTGAATTTATCCACCAATCAGCAAGAACAACCCAGGTTGTTCACCAAAAATGGGCTGGCATCTAAACTTCCATTCTTGCTTTTCAAAGAAAGATACCAAGAGAATAAAGAAAAATTGATAATAGGAGTAAATTAGAAAGTTTCTTAAAATTGCATGCTCTTTCTGAATCGCGAAATAAATTTTTTTTGTTCAGTGTCCCTTTAACAACTTTCCAGTTTATCATTCTTGATATACTTTGTTGAAGAGAAATCCTAGATAGCTAGATAGGCTCATAGGAGCTCAGGAGAGTGCACATATCGTTATCACTCAATGGCAACAATGTTCATTTGTAGTAATATTATACATTGTTGCAAACACTGCTGCTATACGCCTAGATTTAGAGTTTTGTCGGTAAAGACCTGCGTAGCTAACGCAGCTTTTTTCCCACCGCTGCTTCCAAACAACGCTGGTATTTAGAGTTGTCTGAGGGGCTGCGTTAGGCTCCAAAAAGGGAGCGTTGAGCCGAATTTACTGCCACTTCAACCCTCAATACCAGCGTTGCTTACGGTAGCGGTAAGCTGGCAAAACGGGCTCGTGCACGATTCCCCCATAGGAAACAATGGGGCAGTTTGGGCTGAAAAAAAACACCTGCAAAAAAAGCAGCGTTAAGCTCCCAACGCAGTCCCATTGTTTCCTATGGGGAAACACTTTCTAAGTCTGCACCTAACACCCTAACATGAACCCCGAGTCTAAACACCCCTAACCTTACACTTATTAACCCCTAATCTGCCGACCCCGCTATCGCTGACACCTGCATTAAACTATTAACCCCTAATCTGCCGCTCCGGATACCGCTACCACCTACATTATCCCTCTGAACCCCTAATCTGCTGCCCCCAACATCGCCGACACCTACATGATAATTATTAACCCCTAATCTGCCCCCCCCAACATCGCCGCTACCTAACTTCAAGTATTAACCCCTAATCTGCCGACCGGACCTCGCTGCTACTATAATAAATGTATTAACCCCTAAAACTAAGTCTAACCCTAACACCCCCTAAATTAAATATAATTTTAATCTAACGAAATAAATTAAATCTTATTAACTAAACTATTCCTATTTAAAACTAAATACTTACCTGTAAAATAAACCCTAATATAACTACAATATAACAAATAATTATATTGTAGCTATTTTAGGATTTATATTTATTTTACAGGCAACTTTGTATTTATTTTAACTAGGTACAATAGCTATTAAATAGTTATTTACTATTTAATAGCTACCTAGTTAAAATAATTACAAAATTACCTGTAAAATAAATCCTAACCTAAGTTACAATTAAACCTAACACTACACTATCAATAAATTAATTAAATAAATTACCTACAATTACATACAATCAAATAAACTAAACTAAATTACAAAAAAAAACAAAAACACTAAATTACAAAAAATAAAAAAGATTACAAGAATATTAGGCTAATTACACCTACTCTAAGCCCCCTAATAAAATAAAAAAGCCCCCCAGAATAATAAAGGTCCCTACCCTATTCTAAATTAAAAAGTAATCAGCTCTTTTACCAGCCCTTAAAAGGGCTTTTTGTGGGGCATGCGCCAAAGTAATCAGCTCTTTTGCCTGTAAAAAAAAATACAACCCCCCCAACATTAAAACCCACCACCCACATACCCCTACTCTAACCCACCCAAACCCCCCTTAAATAAACCTAACACTACCCCCCTGAAGATCTCCCTACCTTGAGTCGTCTTCACCCAGCCGGGCCGAAGTCTTCATCCGATGGGGCAGAAGAGGACATCCGGACCGGCAGACATCTTCATCCAAGTGGCATCTTCTATCTTCATCCATCCGGAGCGGAGCGGAGCCATCTTCTTCCCAGCCGACGCAGATCCATCCTCTTCAACTGACGCCTACTCGCCGAATGAAGGTTCCTTTAAATGACATCATCCAAGATGGCGTCCCTCGAATTCCGATTGGCTGATAGGATTCTATCAGCCAATCGGAATTAAGGTAGGAAAAATCTGATTGGCTCATTCAATTAGCCAATCAGATTCAAGTTCAATCCGATTGGCTGATCCAATCAGATTGAGCTCGCATTCTATTGGCTGATCGGAACAGTTGCTTAAAATGTATTTAATTGTATTTAATTTTAGGTAATTGTAGTTAATTAATTTAATTTATTTAATGATAGTGTAGTGTTAGGTGTAATTGTAACTTAGGTTAGGATTTATTTTACAGGTAATTTTGTATTTATTTTAACTAGGTAGCTATTAAATAGTAAATAACTATTTAATAGCTATTGTACCTAGTTAAAATAAATACAAAGTTGCCTGTAAAATAAATATAAATCCTAAAATAGCTACAATATAATTATTCGTTATATTGTAGCTATATTAGGGTTTATTTTACAGGTAAGTATTTCGTTTTAAATAGGAATAGTTTAGTTAATAAGATTTAATTTATTTCGTTAGATTAAAATTATATTTAACTAAGGGGGGTGTTAGGGTTAGGGTTAGACTTAGCTTTAGGGGTTAATACATTTATTATAGTAGCGGCGAGGTCCGGTCGGCAGATTAGGGGTTAATACTTGAAGTTAGGTGGCGGCGACATTGGGGGGGCAGATTAGGGGTGAATAAATATTATGTAAGTGTCGGCGATGTTAGGGGCAGCAGATTAGAGGTTCATAGGGATAATGTAGGTGGCGTCGATGTGCGGTCGGCAGATTAGGGGTTTAAAATATTTATTATAGTGGCAGCGATGTGGGGGGACCTCGGTTTAGGGGTACATAGGTAGTTTATGGGTGTTAGTGTACTTTAGAGCACTGTAGTTAAGAGCTTTATATACCGGTGTTAGCCCATAAAGCTCTTAACTACAGCCTTTCCATGGGCGGTAGGAGTCTTGTCGATAGAGGTGTAACGCTCACTTCAGCCAAGACTCTAAATACCGGCGTTAGGAAGATCCCTTTGAAAAGATAGGATACGCAATTGGCGTAAGGGGATCTGCTGTATGGAAAAGTTGCAGCTTGAAAGTGAGCGGTACACCTTTACCTGGCCGACTGTAAATACCAGCAGGCGGCCAAAAGCAGCGTAAGGAGCCCTTAACGCTGCTTTTGACGGCTAACGCAGAACTCTAAATCTAGGCGATAGAGTGCACACTACTGAGCTCCTATAAACCTATCTAGGTTTATTCTTAAGAAAATAACAAGAGAATGAAGCAAGTTTGACAATATAAGTAATTTTTGTTTTTGAATTGTAAGAAACAATTTGGGTTCAGTGTCCCTTTAAGTTACACATGACCATAATTGATATATGTAATGGTTTCACAAATAACATGTTTTGTGATATTCAGGTTTAATCATTTCCTTGTGAGTGAGCTGTATGTGACCTTTAATCCTTAATGATATAAATATATTTATATAACTTTCAATAAGCATCTGTTAAGTGCAAACATATTATTTGTGTTTGTTGCCACTGTACGTAGAGAGTGGAGAAGGTTCATGGTTTAAAGGAATAGTCTAGTAAAAATTAAACTTTCATGATTCAGATAGAGCATCAATTTTAGGCAACTTTCTAATTTACTTCTATTATCAATTTTTCTTCATTCTCTTGGTATCATTATTTGAAAAAGCAGGAATGTATGCTGAGGAGCCACCCCATTTTTGGTTCAGCACCTGAGTAGCGCTTGCTGATTGGTAGCTATATTTAGACACCAATCAGCAGGCACTACCCAGGTCCTGAACCAAAAATGATCTGGCTCCTAAGCTTACATTTTTGCCTTTTCAAAAAATGATACCAAGAGAACGAAGAAAAAATGGTAATAGGAGTAAATTAGAAAGTTGCCTAAAATTACTGCTCTATCTGAATCATGAAAGTTTAATTTTGACTTTATTGTCCCTTTAATGAAACACTTGTAATATGACATGTTTAATTATGTCCAATAAAACAGCTTTGCCATATACCTTTATTATTTATTTTGCTGCATTTTCCTGTAATTGGCCTCAGGAGAGGGGATTAGATACTGCAAGTTTGGCTAACGCAATGACAAGCTGCGTCTACTGCAGTAACAAGTCTCTGATGGCTGCTCCATAGTGAGCAACTGGTAGACAGAGTTTGTGAAGCACAATACAGGGAGTGCAGAATTATTAGGCAAATGAGTATTTTGACCACATCATCCTCTTTATGCATGTTGTCTTACTCCAAGCTGTATAGGCTCGAAAGCCTACTACCAATTAAGCATATTAGGTGATGTGCATCTCTGTAATGAGAAGGGGTGTGGTCTAATGACATCAACACCCTATATCAGGTGTGCATAATTATTAGGCAACTTCCTTTCCTTTGGCAAAATGGGTCAAAAGAAGGACTTGACAGGCTCAGAAAAGTCAAAAATAGTGAGAATTCTTGCAGAGGGATGCAGCACTCTTAAAATTGCAAAGCTTCTGAAGCGCGATCATCGAACAATCAATCGTTTAATTCAAAATAGTCAACAGGGTCGCAAGAAGCGTGTGGAAAAACCAAGGCGCAAAATAACTGCTCATGAACTGAGAAAAGTCAAGCGTGCAGCTGCCAAGATGCCACTTACCACCAGTTTGGCCATATTTCAGAGCTGCAACATCACTGGAGTGCCCAAAAGCACAAGGTGTGCAATACTCAGAGACATGGCCAAGGTAAGAAAGGCTGAAAGACGACCACCACTGAACAAGACACACAAGCTGAAATGTCAAGACTGGGCCAAGAAATATCTCAAGACTGATTTTTCTAAGGTTTTATGGATTGATGAAATGAGAGTGAGTCTTGATGGGCCAGATGGATGGGCCCGTGGCTGGATTGGTAAAGGGCAGAGAGCTCCAGTCCGACTCAGACGCCAGCAAGGTGGAGTACTGGTTTGGGCTGGTATCATCAAAGATGAGCTTGTGGGGCCTTTTCAGGTTGAGGATGGAGTCAAGCTCAACTCCCAGTCCTACTGCCAGTTTCTGGAAGACACCTTCTTCAAGCAGTGGTACAGGAAGAAGTCTGTGCATCCTTCAAGAAAAACATGATTTTCATGCAGGACAATGCTCCATCACACGCGTCCAAGTACTCCACAACGTGGCTGGCAAGAAAGGGTATAAAAGAAGAAAATCTAAAGACATGGCCTCCTTGTTCACCTGATCTGAACCCCATTGAGAACCTGTGGTCCATCATCAAATGTGAGATTTACATGGAGGGAAAACAGTACACCTCTCTGAACAGTGTCTGGGAGGCTGTGGTTGCTGCTGCAGGCAATGTTGATGGTGAACAGATAAAAACACTGACAGAATCCATGGATGGCAGGCTTTTGAGTGTCCTTGCAAAGAAAGGTGGCGATATTGGTCACTGATTTGTTTTTGTTTTGTTTTTGAATGTCAGAAATGTATATTTGTGAATGCTGAGAAGTTATATTGGTTTCACTGGTAAAAATAAATAATTGAAATGGGTATATATTTGTTTTTGTTAAGTTGCCTAATAATTATGCACAGTAATAGTCACCTGCACACACAGATATCCCCCTAAAATAGCTATAACTAAAAACAAACTAAAAGCTTCTTCCAAAACTATTCAGCTTTGATATTAATGAGTTTTTTGGGTTCATTGAGAACATGGTTGTTGTTCAATAATAAAATTAATCCTCAAAAATACAAAAACGCGTTGACATACAACTGGTAAGCTCCTTTTTAATACCCTAATCAGTTGTTTAAAGTGTTCTGCACTATTGTGTTTTTTTTGGGGGGGTTTCACAGCATCATTTAGGATTTTCTTTAATAACAGGAGAGAGAGAGAGAGAGAGAGAGAGAGAGAGAGAGAGAGAGAGAGAGAGAGAGAGAGAGAGATTTTCTTCATCATTCTCCATATTATTTTTTTTACCACAATTTTTCGTTTTTTCACAAATTTTTAATTTCTATTTTCTTTCATGTAATTAGCAAGAGTCCATGAGCTAGTGACGTATGGGATATACTTTCCTACCAGGAGGGGCAAAGTTTCCCAAACCTCAAAATGCCTTTAAATACACCCCTCACCACACCCACAAATCAGTTTTACAAACTTTGCCTCCTATGGAGGTGGTGAAGTAAGTTTGTGCTAGATTCTACGTTGATATGCGCTCTGCAGCAGGTTGGAGCCCGGTTTTCCTCTCAGCGTGCAGTGACTGTCAGAGGGATGTGAGGAGAGTATTGCCTATTTGAATTCAATGATCTCCTTCTACGGGGTCTATTTCATAGGTTCTCTGTTATCGGTCGTAGAGATTCATCTCTTACCTCCCTTTTCAGATCGACGATATACTCTTATTTATATACCATTACCTCTGCTGATTTTCGTTTCAGTACTGGTTTGGCTTTCTACAACATGTAGATGAGTGTCCTGGGGTAAGTAAGTCTTATTTTCTGTGACACTCTAAGCTATGGTTGGGCACTTTTTTTTATAAAGTTCTAAATATATGTATTCAAACATTTATTTGCCTTGACTCAGGATGTTCAACATTCCTTATTTCAGACAGTCAGTTTCATATTTGGGATAATGCATATGAATAAATCAATTTTTTTCTTACCTTATAATTTGACTTTTTCCCTGTGGGCTGTTAGGCTCGCGGGGGCTGAAAATGCTTAATTTTATTGCGTCATTCTTGGCGCTGACTTTTTTGGCGCAAAATTTTTTTTCTGTTTCCGGCGTCATACGTGTCGCCGGAAGTTGCGTCATTTTTGACGTTCTTTTGCGCCAAAAGTGTCGGCGTTCCGGATGTGGCGTCATTTTTGGCGCCAAAAGCATTTAGGCGCCAAATAATGTGGGCGTCATTTTTGGCGCTAAAAAAATATGGGCGTCACTATTGTCTCCACATTATTTAAGTCTCATTATTTATTGCTTCTGGTTGCTAGAAGCTTGTTCACTGTCATTTTTTTCCCATTCCTGAAACTGTCATTTAAGGAATTTGATCAATTTTGCTTTATATGTTGTTTTTTCTATTACATATTGCAAGATGTCCCACGTTGAAACTGAGTCAGAAGATACTTCTGGAAAATCGTTGCCTGGTGCTGGAGCTACCAAAGCTAAGTGTATCTGCTGTAAACTTATGGTATCTGTTCCTCCAGCTGTTGTTTGTACTGTTTGTCATGACAAACTTGTTAATGCAGATAATATTTCCTTTAGTACTGTTACATTACCTGTTGCTGTTCCGTCAACATCTAATACTCAGAGTGTTCCTGATAACATAAGAGATTTTGTTTCTAAATCCATTAAGAAGGCTATGTCTGTTATTCCTCCTTCTAGTAAACGTAAAAAGTCTTTTAAAACTTCTCATTTTTCAGATGAATTTTTAAATGAACATCATCTTTCTGATTCTGATAATGGTTCTTCTGGTTCAGAGGATTCTGTCTCAGAGGTTGATGATGATAAATCTTCATATTTATTTAAAATGGAATTTATTCGTTCTTTACTTAAAGAAGTCCTAATTGCATTAGAAATTGAGGATTCTGGTCCTCTTGATACTAAATCTAAACGTTTAGATAAGGTTTTTAAATCTCCTGTAGTTATTCCAGAAGTTTTTCCTGTCCCTGGTGCTATTTCTGAAGTAGTTTCCAGGGAATGGAATAATTTGGGTAATTCATTTACTCCTTCTAAACGTTTTAAGCAATTATATCCTGTGCCATCTGACAGATTAGAGTTTTGGGACAAAATCCCTAAGGTTGATGGGGCTGTCTCTACTCTTGCTAAGCATACTACTATTCCTACGGCAGATGGTACTTCCTTTAAGGATCCTTTAGATAGGAAAATTGAATCCTTTCTAAGAAAAGCTTACTTGTGTTCAGGTAATCTTCTTAGACCTGCTATATCTTTAGCGGATGTTGCTGCAGCTTCAACTTTTTGGTTAGAAGCTTTAGCGCAACAAGTAACAGATCATAATTCTCATAGCATTATTCTTCTTCTTCAACATGCTAATAATTTTATTTGTGATGCCATCTTTGATATCATTAGAGTTGATGTCAGGTATATGTCTCTAGCTATTTTAGCTAGAAGAGCTTTATGGCTTAAAACTTGGAATGCTGATATGTCTTCTAAGTCTACTCTGCTTTCCCTTTCTTTCCAGGGTAATAAATTGTTTGGTTCTCAGTTGGATTCTATTATCTCAACTGTTACTGGAGGGAAAGGAACTTTTTTACCACAGGATAAAAAATCTAAAGGTAAATTTAGGTCTAATAATCGTTTTCGTTCCTTTCGTCACAACAAGGAACAAAAACCTGATCCTTCATCCTCAGGAGCGGTATCAGTTTGGAAACCATCTCCAGTCTGGAATAAATCAAAGCCTTTTAGAAAATCAAAGCCAGCTCCTAAGTCCACATGAAGGTGCGGCCCTCATTCCAGCTCAGCTGGTAGGGGGCAGATTACGTTTTTTCAAAGAAATTTGGATCAATTCCGTTCACAATCTTTGGATTCAGAACATTGTTTCAGAAGGGTACAGAATTGGCTTCAAGATAAGGCCTCCTGCAAAGAGATTTTTTCTTTCCCGTGTCCCAGTAAACCCAGCGAAGGCTCAAGCATTTCTGAAATGTGTTTCAGATCTAGAGCTGGCTGGAGTAATTATGCCAGTTCCAGTTCTGGAACAGGGACTGGGGTTTTATTCAAATCTCTTCATTGTACCAAAGAAGGAGAATTCCTTCAGACCAGTTCTGGATCTAAAAATATTGAATCGTTATGTAAGGATAACAACATTCAAAATGGTAACTGTAAGGACTATCCTGCCTTTCTTTCATGTAATTAGCAAGAGTCCATGAGCTAGTGACGTATGGGATATACATTCCTACCAGGAGGGGCAAAGTTTCCCAAACCTTAAAATGCCTATAAATACACCCCTCACCACACCCACAATTCAGTTTTACAAACTTTGCCTCCGATGGAGGTGGTGAAGTAAGTTTGTGCTAGATTCTACGTTGATATGCGCTTCGCAGCAAGTTGGAGCCCGGTTTTCCTCTCAGCGTGCAGTGAATGTCAGAGGGATGTGAGGAGAGTATTGCCTATTTGAATGCAGTGATCTCCTTCTACGGGGTCTATTTCATAGGTTCTCTGTTATCGGTCGTAGAGATTCATCTCTTACCTCCCTTTTCAGATCGACGATATACTCTTATATATACCATTACCTCTGCTGATTCTCGTTTCAGTACTGGTTTGGCTTTCTACAAACATGTAGATGAGTGTCCTGGGGTAAGTAAATCTTATTTTTTGTGACACTCTAAGCTATGGTTGGGCACTTTGTTTATAAAGTTCTAAATATATGTATTCAAACATTTATTTGCCTTGACTCAGAATGTTCAACATTCCTTATTTTTCAGACAGTCAGTTTCATATTTGGGATAAATGTATTTGTTTCAATCATTTTTTCTTTCCTTAAAAATTTGACTTTTTCCCTGTGGGCTGTTAGGCTCGCGGGGGCAGAAAATGCTTCATTTTATTGCGTCATTCTTGGCGCGGACTTTTTTGGCGCAAAATTTTTTTTCTGTTTCCGGCGTCATACGTGTCGCCGGAAGTTGCGTCATTTTTTGACTTTTTTTGCGTCAAAAATGTCAACGTTCCGGATGTGGCGTCATTTTTGGCGCCAAAAGCATTTAGGCGCCAAATAATGTGGGCGTCTTTCTTGGCGCTAAAAAATATGGGCGTCATTTTTGTCTCCACATTATTTAAGTCTCATTTTTTATTGCTTCTGGTTGCTAGAAGCTTGTTCACTGGCATTTTTTTCCCATTCCTGAAACTGTCATTTAAGGAATTTGATCAATTTTGCTTTATATGTTGTTTTTTTCTTTTACATATTGCAAGATGTTCCACGTTGCAACTGAGCCAGAAGATACTTCAGGAAAATCACTGCCCAGTGCTGGAGCTACCAAGCTAAGTGTATCTGCTATAAACTTTTGGTATCTGTTTCTCCAGCTGTTGTTTGTATTGCATGTCATGTCAAACTTATTAATGCAGATAAAATTTCCTTTAGTACTGTTACATTACCTGTTGCTGTTCCGTCAACATCTAATTTTCAGAGTGTTCCTGATAACATAAGAGATTTTATTTTTTTAAATCCATTAAGAAGGCTATGTCTGTTATTTCTCCTTCTAGTATACATAAAAGTCTTTTAAAACCTCTCTTTTTTCAGATGAATTTTTAAATGAACATCATCATTCTGATACTGATAATGGTTCTTCTGGTTCAGAGGTTTCTGTCTCAGAGGTTGATGCTGATAAATCTTTGTATTTGTTCAAGATGGAATTTATTCGTTCTTTACTTAAAGAAGTATTATTTGCATTAGAAATAGAGGATTCTGGTCCTCTTGATACTAAATGTAAACGTTTAATTAAGGTTTTTAAATCTCCTGTAGTTATTCCAGAAGTGTTTAATCTCCCTGATGCTATTTCTGAAGTAATTTCCAGGGAATGGAATAATTTGGGTAATTTATTTACTCCTTCTAGACGTTTAAGCAATTATATCCTGTGCCATCTGACAGATTAGAGTTTTTTGGGACAAAAATCCCTAAGGTTATGGGGCTGTCTCTACTCCTGCTAATGTACTACTATTCCTACGGCAGATAGTACTTCATTTAAGGATCCTTTAGATAGGAAAATTGAATCCTTTCTAAGAAAAGCTTACTTATGTTCAGGTAATCTTCTTAGACCTGCTATAATTTTAGCGGATGTTGCTGCAGCTTCAACTTTTTGGTTAGAAGCTTTAGCGCAACAAGTAACAGATCATAATTTTATAGCATTATTATTATTCTATAACATGCTAATAATTTTATTGGTGATACCATCTTTTGATATCATTAGAGTTGATGTCAGGTATATGTCTCTAGCTATTTTAGCTAGAAAAGCTTTATGGATTAAACTTGGAATGCTGATATGTCTTCTAAGTCAACTTTGCTTTCCCTTTCTTTCCAGGGTAAATAATCATTTTCGTTCCTTTCCTCACAACAAGGAACAAAAGCCTGATCCTTCATCCTCAGGAGCGGTATCAGTTTGGAAACTATTTCCAGTTTGGAATATATCCAAGCCTTATAGAAACCTATAGCCAGCTCCTAAGTACCTATGAAGGTGCGGCCCTTATTTCAGCTCAGCTGGTATGGGGCAGATTACGTTTTCTTCAAAGAAATTTGGATCAATTCCGTTCTCAATTTCTGGTTTCAGAACATTGTTTCAGAAAGGTACAGAATTGGCTTCAAATTAAGGCCTCCTGCTAAGAGATTTTTTTCTTTCCCGTGTCCCAGTTAACACAGCAAAGGCTCAGCATTTCTGAAATGTGTTTCAGATCTAGAGTTGGCTGGAGTAATTATGCCAGTTCCAGTTCTGGAACAGGGGCTGGGGTTTTATTTTATCTCTTCATTGTACCAAAGAAGGTCAATTCCTTCAGACCAGTTCCGGATCTATCATTATTGAATCGTTATGTTAGGATACCAACATTCAAGATGGTTTCTGTAGGACTATCCTGCCTTTTGTTTAGCAAGGGCATTATATGTCTACAATAGATTTACAGGATGTGTATCTGCATATTCCGATTCATCCAGATCACTTTTAGTGTCTGAGATTCTCTTTTTAGACAAGCATTACCAGTTTTGTGGCTCTACCGTTTGGCCTAGCCTCAGTTCCAAGAATTTTTTTCAAAGGTTCTCGGTGCCCTTCTTTCTGTAATCAGAGAACAGGGTTTTGGTATTTCCTTATTTGGACGATATCTTGGTACTTGCTCAGTCTTCTCATTTTCGAAGAATCTCATACGAATCGACTTGTGTTGTTTCTTCAAGTTCATGGTTGGAGGATCAATTTACCAATCAGTTCATTGATTCCTCAGACAAGGGTAACCTTTTTAGGTTTCTAGATAGATTCAGTGTCTATGACTCTGTCCTTGTCAGACAAGAGAAGTTTAACATTGATATCAGCTTGTCAAAACCTTCAGTCACAATCATTCCCTTTGGTAGCCTTATGCATGGAAATGTTAGGTCTTAGGACTGCCGCATCAGATGCGATCTCCTTTGCTCGTTTTCACATGCAACCTCTTCAGCTCTGTATGCTGAACCAATGGTGCAGGGATTACTCAAAGATATCTCAATTAATATCTTTAAACCGATTTTACGACACTCTCTGACATGGTGGACAGATCACCATCGTTTAGTTCAGGGGGCTTCTTTGTTCTTCCGACCTGGACTATAATCTCAACAGATGCAAGTCTTACAGGTTGGGGAGCTGTGTGGGGTATCTGACGGCACAAGGGGTTTGGGAATCTCAGGAGGTGAGATTTCCGATCAATATTTTGGAACTCCGTGCAATTTTCAGAGCTCTTCAGTCTTGGCCTCTTCTGAAGAGAGAGTTGTTCATTTGTTTTCAGATAGACAATGTCACAACTGTGGCATACATCAATCATCAAGGAGGGACTCACAGTCCTCTGGCTATGAAAGAAGTATCTCGAATTTTGGTTTGGGCGGAATCCAGCTCCTGTCTAATCTCTGCGGTTCATATCCCAGGTATGGACAATTAGAAAGCAGATTATCTCAGTCGCCAAACGTTGCACTTGGGCGAATGGTCTCTTCACCCAGAGGTATTTCCTCAGATTGTTCAAATATGGGAACTCCCAGAAATAGATCTGATGGCTTCTCATCTAAACAAGAAACTTCCCTGGTATCTGTCCGGATCCCGGGATCCTCGGGCGGAGGCAGTGGATGCATTTTTCACTTCCTTGGAAGTATCATCCTGCCTATATCTTTCCGCCTCTAGTTTTTCTTCCAAGAGTAATCTCCAAGATTCTGAAGGAATGCTCGTTTGTTCTGATGGTAGCTCCGGCATGGCCTCACAGGTTTTGGTATGCGGATCTGGTCCGGATGGCCTCTTGCCAACCGTGGACTCTTCCGTTAAGACCAGACCTTCTGTCGCAAGGTCCTTTTTTCCATCAGGATCTGAAATCCTTAAATTTAAAGGTATGGAGATTGAACGCTTGATTCTTGGTCAAAGAGGTTTCTCTGACTCTGTGATTAATACTATGTTACAGTCGCGTAAATCTGTATCTAGAGAGATATATTATAGAGTCTGGAAGACTTATATTTCTTGGTGTCTTTCTCATCATTTTTTGGCATTCTTTTAGAATACCGAGAATTTTACAGTTTCTTCAGGATGGTTTAGATAAGGGTTTGTCCGCAAGTTCCTTGAAAGGTCAAATCTCTGCTCTTTCTGTTCTTTTTCATAGAAAGATTGCTATTCTTCCTGATATTCATTGTTTTGTACAAGCTTTGGTTCGTAGAAAACCTGTCATTAAGTCAATTTCTCCTCTTTGGAGTTTGATTTTGGTTCTGGGGGCTCTTCAAGTTCCTCCGTTTGAACCTATGCATTCATTGGACATTAAATTACTTTCTTGGAAAGTTTTGTTCCTTTTGGCAATCTCTTCTGCCAGAAGAGTTTCTGAATTATCTGCTCTTTCTTGTGAGTCTCCTTTTCTGATTTTTCATCAGGATAAGGCGGTGTTGCGAACTTCTTTTGATTTTTTACCTAAAGTTGTGAATTCCAACAACATTAGTAGAGAATTTGTGGTTCCTTCATTATGTCCTAATCCTAAGAATTCTAGGGAGAAATCGTTGCATTCTTTGGATGTTGTTAGAGCTTTGAAATATTATGTTGAAGCTACTAAGTCTTTCCGTAAGACTTCTAGTTTATTTGTTATCTTTTCCGGTTCTAGAAAAGGCCAGAAAGCTTCTGCCATTTCTTTGGCATCTTGGTTGAAATCTTTATTTCATCATGCTTATGTCGAGTCGGGTAAAACTCCGCCTCTAAGGATTACAGTTCATTCTACTAGTTCAGTTTCTACTTCCTGGGCGTTTAGGAATGAAGCTTCGATTGATCAGATTTGCAAAGCAGCAACTTGGTCCTCTTTGCATACTTTTTCTAAATTCTACCATTTTGATGTGTTTTCTTCTTCTGAAGCAGTTTTTGGTAGAAAAGTACTTCTGGCAGTGGTTTCAGTTTGAATCTTCTGCTTATGTTTTTCATTAAACTTTATTTTGGGTGTGGATTATTTTCAGCAGGAATTGGCTGTCTTTATTTTATCCCTCCCTCTCTAGTGACTCTTGTGTGGAAAGATCCACATCTTGGGTAGTCATTATCCCATACGTCACTAGCTCATGGACTCTTGCTAATTACATGAAAGAAAACATAATTTATGTAAGAACTTACCTGATAAATTCATTTCTTTCATATTAGCAAGAGTCCATGAGGCCCACCCTTTTTTGTGGTGGTTATGATTTTTTTGTATAAAGCACAATTATTCCAATTCCTTATTTTATATGCTTTCGCACTTTTTTCTTATCACCCCACTTCTTGGCTATTCGTTAAACTGACTTGTGGGTGTGGTGAGGGGTGTATTTATAGGCATTTTAAGGTTTGGGAAACTTTGCCCCTCCTGGTAGGAATGTATATCCCATACGTCACTAGCTCATGGACTCTTGCTAATATGAAAGAAATGAATTTATCAGGTAAGTTCTTACATAAATTATGTTTTTGTTCAGCAAGGGCATTATATGTCTACAATAGATTTACAGGATGCATATCTGCATATTCCGATTCATCCAGATCACTATCAGTTTCTGAGATTCTCTTTCCTAGACAAGCATTACCTGTTTGTGGCTCTGCCGTTTGGCCTAGCTACAGCTCCAAGAATTTTTACAAAGGTTCTCGGTGCCCTTCTGTCTGTAAGCAGAGAACAGGGTATTGTGGTATTTCCTTATTTGGACGATATCTTGGTACTTGCTCAGTCTTCACATTTAGCAGAATCTCATACGAATCGACTTGTGTTGTTTCTTCAACATCATGGTTGGAGGATCAATTTACCAAAAAGTTCATTGATTCCTCAGACACAGGTAACCTTTTTAGGATTCCAGATAGATTCAGTGTCCATGACTCTATCTTTGACAGACAAGAGACGTCTAAAATTGATATCAGCTTGTCGAAACCTTCAGTCACAATCATTCCCTTCGGTAGCCTTATGCATGGAAATTCTAGGTCTTATGACTGCTGCATCGGACGCGATCCCCTTTGCTCGTTTTCACATGCGGCCTCTTCAGCTCTGTATGCTGAACCAGTGGTGCAGGGATTACACAAAGATATCTCAATTAATATCTTTAAAACCGATTGTACGACACTCTCTGACGTGGTGGACAGATCACCATCGTTTAGTTCAGGGGGCTTCTTTTGTTCTTCCGACCTGGACTGTAATTTCAACAGATGCAAGTCTTACAGGTTGGGGAGCTGTGTGAGGGTCTCTGACAGCACAAGGGGTTTGGGAATCTCAGGAGGTGAGATTACCGATCAATATTTTGGAACTCCGTGCAATTTTCAGAGCTCTTCAGTCTTGGCCTCTTCTAAAGATAGAATCGTTCATTTGTTTTCAGACAGACAATATCACAACTGTGGCATACATCAATCATCAAGGAGGGACTATGAAAGAAGTATCTCGAATTCTGGTATGGGCGGAATCCAGCTCCTGTCTAGTTTCTGCGGTTCATATCCCAGGTATAGACAATTGGGAAGCGGATTATCTCAGTCGCCAAACGTTACATCCGGGCGAATGGTCTCTTCACCCAGAGGTATTTCTTCAGATTGTTCAAATGTGGGGACTTCCAGAAATAGATTTGATGGCCTCTCATCTAAACAAGAAACTTCCCAGGTATCTGTCCAGATCCAGGGATCCTCAAGCGGTAGCAGTGGATGCATTGTCACTTCCTTGGAAGTATCATCCTGCCTATATCTTTCCGCCTCTAGTTCTTCTTCCAAGAGTAATCTCCAAGATTCTGAAGGAATGCTCGTTTGTTCTGCTGGTAGCTCCAGCATGGCCTCACAGGTTTTGGTATGCGGATCTTGTCCGGATGGCCTCTTGCCAACCGTGGACTCTTCCGTTAAGGCCAGAACTTCTGTCGCAAGGTCCTTTTTTCCATCAGGATGTCAAATCCTTAAATTTAAAGGTATGGAGATTGAACGCTTGATTCTTAGTCAAAGAGGTTTCTCTGACTCTGTGATTAATACTATGTTACAGGCTCATAAATATGTATCTAGGGAGATATATTATAGAGTCTGGAAGACTTATATTTCTTGGTGTCTTTCTCATCATTTTTCCTGGCATTCTTTTAGAATTCCGAGAATTTTACAGTTTCTTCAGGATGGTTTGGATAAAGGTTTGTCTGCAAGTTCCTTGAAAGGACAAATCTCTGCTCTTTCTGTTCTTTTTCACAGAAAGATTGCTAATCTTCCTGATATTCATTGTTTTGTACAAGCTTTGGTTCGTATAAAACCTGTCATTAAGTCAATTTCTCCTCCTTGGAGTTTGAATTTGGTTCTGAGGGCTCTTCAAGCTCCTCCGTTTGAACCTATGCATTCATTGGACATTAAATTACTTTCTTGGAAAGTTTTGTTCCTTTTGGCCATCTCTTCTGCCAGAAGAGTTTCTGAATTATCTGCTCTTTCTTGTGAGTCTCCTTTTCTGATTTTTCACCAGGATAAGGCGGTGTTGCGAACTTCTTTTAAATTTTTACCTAAGGTTGTGAATTCCAACAACATTAGTAGAGAAATTGTGGTTCCTTCATTATGTCCTAATCCTAAGAATTCTAAGGAGAAATCATTGCATTCTTTGGATGTAGTTAGAGCTTTGAAATATTATGTTGAAGCTACTAAGAATTTCCGAAAGACTTCTAGTCTATTTGTTATCTTTTCCGGTTCTAGGAAAGGTCAGAAGGCCTCTGCCATTTCTTTGGCATCTTGGTTGAAATCTTTAATTCATCATGCTTATGTCGAGTCGGGTAAAACTCCGCCTCAAAGGATTACAGCTCATTGTACTAGGTCAGTTTCTACTTCCTGGGCGTTTAGGAATGAAGCTTCGGTTGATCAGATTTGCAAAGCAGCAACTTGGTCTTCTTTGCATACTTTTACTAAATTCTACCATTTTGATGTGTTTTCGTCTTCTGAAGCTGTCTTTGGTAGAAAGGCACTTCAGGCAGCTGTTTCAGTTTGAATCTTCTGCTTATATTTTCAGTTTTTTTCTTTATAAGATTTAAACTTTATTTTTGGGTGTGGATTTTTTTCAGCGGAATTGGCTGTCTTTATTTTATCCCTCCCTCTCTAGTGACTCTTGCGTGGAAGATCCACATCTTGGGTAGTCATTATCCCATACGTCACTAGCTCATGGACTCTTGCTAATTACATGAAAGAAAACATAATTTATGTAAGAACTTACCTGATAAATTCATTTCTTTCATATTAGCAAGAGTCCATGAGGTCCACCCTTTTTTTGTGGTGGTTATGATTTTTTTTGTATAAAGCACAATTATTCCAATTCCTTATATTTATGCTTCGCACTTTTTTCTTATCACCCCACTTCTTGGCTATTCATTAAACTGATTTGTGGGTGTGGTGAGGGGTGTATTTATAGGTATTTTGAGGTTTGGGAAACTTTGCCCCTCCTGGTAGGAATGTATATCCCATACGTCACTAGCTCATGGACTCTTGCTAATATGAAAGAAATGAATTTATCAAGTAAGTTCTTACATAAATTATGTTTTTTCATTATTTTTTTCACATTATTTTTCATCATCCCCATTTGATTTTGGTTGTTTCCACATCTCTGCACCGGATCCCCTCACCGATTCCTATAGACACTTATTTGCTTAAGGACACGTTGGACATATCACTTGGAACACATAACTGTTCATTATTATTTTTTAAATGAGATCACAATAGCATCTTAAACAGTATCACTAATAAGAGATATCCCTCAGGAAAATATACCAATACTATCATCACTTTAAATATCAAGCATACACAATGATAAGCATTGTTGTTTTGAATATATGTTTCTTTATTTGTTTGTATGCCAATTCATGGATCCATGATTTTATCATTTTAGTATAAGTACCAGAGATGTGCACTTTTATTTGAATTTACAGTCTACTAAATTTGAATTAAAATTCTTAACTGTTACCACTACTTCACCTTCAGATAGAGAATGTCATTTTAAACAACTTTCCAATTTACTTCTGTGATCAAATTAGCTTTGTTCTTTTGGTATCTTTTATTGAAGAGTAAAACTAGGTAGGCTCATAAGAGCTCAGGAGTGTGCATGTGTCTTCAATACTGGCAGCAGTGTTTTGTAACATTATTTGTAGCTTTGTTATGCAATGTTGCAAAACACTGCTGCTAGTATTGTAGACACGTGCACACTCTTGAGCTCTAAAGAGCCTACTTGGTTTTACTCTTCAATAAAAGATACCAAGAGAACAACGCACATTTGAATATATTTTTTTAAATGACATGCTCTGATTCACAAAATTTTAATTTGGACTTTACTGTCCCTTTAATTCTACTTTATTCATTTATTGAGGGGCTGCAGAAAAGTCATTAGTTTTGTTTTATTTGCCTATGTTTCCTAACTGCAGTCCCCAGGGCACACTAACTGCTGATTTTCATGATAGCTTAATTACCGCACAGGTGAAATAATCAGCTGCTGACTGAGAGCAGGTTAGTAACCGTGGTTACTGATCAGCTGATTATATCACCTGTGCGTTAGTGCAGATATTGTGTAAAGATGCCCTGTTGTGAGTACTTGAGGACTGGAATTCAGAAACTCTGCCTTAAAGGGAACGTAGAGCCATGACTAAACTTTCATGGTTCATGCAATTGTAAGAGATGTTTAAATTTACTTTGTTCTTTTGGTATCCCTTTAAAAAAAAAGTATATCTAGATATGCTCAGGAGCAGCAATGCACTACTGGGAGCTAGCTGCTTATTGGTTGCTGCACATGTATGCCTCTTGTCATTGGCTCACAAAATATGTTCATCTGACTCTCAGTAGTGCACTGCAGAGGTTAAACACAGTTATGTGCAAGTGCAAGCAATAATATAATGATCTAGCACATTACAGCCCTTTTATGTCTTTTTAACGGTAAATGTATTCTTTATGAGTTTGTAACTTGCACTGAGAGTCGCCTCTGCATATCACAGCTAAGTAAGGAAGGTGTTAAACCTGATTTGTCTTGTATGGTAATTAGGGAGTGTCAGGTATTCCTATGCAACCCCACATTGTACACCCACAGCCCCAGGCAATAGGGAGGTGGGGCAGCACACACGGAAGTCAGGACATTAGAAGGGGACAGTAAACCTGCACCTCACCTGTCGGGGGACTTGTAGAAGACCAGCAGCAGCCTTAGAGCAAAAGCTGAAACACATTGCTCAAACTGGAAGCCCACACCTCACCCATACAGCCAGGCACCTCTACTGATTGGAGGAGAAGCAAATTCCTGAAGATATGAAAGTAATTTGTGTGCAGAGCACATCAGCACCGTGATACCTGGGCACATACTCTCCCTCCTGTACCTGGATTATATCAGCTGAGATTAACAGTAGAGGGACGAAGTGACCCACTACCTCTAGGAACACCTGCAAGTGACTGAGATACACCAACTCCAATGTGAAATGCAGGTAAGAGATGGGCCAGAGAGTTTGATTCTGGACTGAAATACACACAACCGTTTACCTAATGATTCAGTGAACAAATAACTTATGTGAGAATATAAAACTGTTGCTACTCAAGCTGTAAAAGGCTTCAGAGCACAATATGATTCAGCTCCTGCTGCATTTGATCAATTTAAAGGGACACTAAACCCAAAATGTTTCTTTCATGATTCAAATTGAGAATACAATTTTAAACAACATCCCAATTTACTTCTATTATCTAATTTGATTCATTCTTTAGATATCCTTTGTTGAAGAAATATCAATTCCCATGAGTGAGCTAATCGCACAAGGCATCTATGTGCAGCCATCAATCAGCATCTACTAAGCCTATCTAAATATGCTTTTCAGCAAAAGATAGCAAGAGAATGAAGCAAATTATAATTATTAGATGCAAAGATAATAGAAGTAAATTAGAAAGTTGTTTAAAATGACATGCTCTTTCTAGATCATGAAAGAAACATTTTGGGTTTCATGTCCCTTTAAGGCCAGAATGCTGCTGCTGTCTGGATTAGCACTGTTAGACTGGAATGTTTTAACCCTTTAATGTTAGGGACACATATAGAGTCTGTTTTCAGGCTAATTGTACAAATTGTTACTTAACGCACAAATATACATTGCCATATAAACTTTAAATGAGCAGGTACCCTAAACCTTTCTAAGTACATGGTGTAAAAAATGCAGATTGGTTTAACACAACGTGTACAGCAATACGCTACTAGTGAGTTGTAAATAGGGTTGGGCAGAGGAGTGTTGAGCAGTCAAAAAACATTGGGGGCTGTTTGTGGTCCCTGGGCTTTGGTACAGACTCATTAAGCACACATCATGTCATTGTCTTATATGGAGACTTTCATTTATACAGAAGCATTGTTGATTTCTAAAAAGACACGCATGTAATTGTTCTTAAGACACACATATAATTGTGAGATATTCTCGCTACACATGAGAAGCACAAGTATAAATAAATACCTCTGCACTTACATAGATGGGGGTATTTACACTAAGGCTGGATCACAGGTACTGTCCACTGATAAATGTCATTATTCTATAAACACTGACCTATCGACATTCATACTCTGCACTGTTTACCTATAAACATTAATAATCTGCTCTATATACGCCTATAGACATTCATATTCTGCACTGTACACCTATAAATATTAATAATATGCACTATACGTAAATATATACAGTATCTCACAAAAGTGAGTACACCCCTCACATTTTTGTAAATATTTTATTATATCTTTTCATGTGACAACAATGAAGAAATGAGACTTTGCTACAATGTAAAGTAGTGAGTGTACAGCCTGTATAACAGTGTAAATTTGCTGTCCCCTCAAAATAACTCAACACACAGCCATTAATGTCTAAACGTTGGCAACAAAAGTGAGTACACCCCTAAGTGAAACTGTCCAAATTGGGCCCAATTAGCCATTTTCCCTCCCCGGTGTCATGTAAATAGTTAGTGTTACAAGGTCTCAGGTGTGAATGGGGAGCAGGTGTGTTAAACTTAGTGTTATCGCTCTGACACTCTCTCATACTGGTCACTGGAAGTTCTACATGGCACCTCATGGCAAAGATCTCTCTGAGGATCTGAAAAAAAGAATTGTTGCTCTACATAAAGATGGCCTAGGCTATAAGAAGATTGCCAAGACCCTGAAACTGAGCTGCAGCACAGTGGGCAAGACCATACAGCAGTTTCACAGGACAGGTTCCTCTCAGAACAGGCCTTGCCATGGTCGACCAATCAAGTTGAGTGCACGTGCTCAGCGTCATATACAGAAGTTGTCTTTGGGAAATAGATGTATGAGTGCTGCCAGCATTGCTGCAGAGGTTGAAGGGGTGGGGGGGTCAGCCTGTCAGTGCTCAGACCATACGCTGTACACTGCATCAAATTAGTCTGCATGGCTGTTGTCCCAGAAGGAAGCCTCTTCTAAAGCTGATGCACAAGAAAGCCTGCAAACAGTTTGCTGAAGACAAGCAGACTAAGGACATGGATTACTGGAACCATGTCCTGTGGTCAATGAAACCAAGATAGACTTATTTGGTTCAGATGGTGTCAAGCGTGTGTGGCATCAACCAAGTGTGTCTTGCCTACTGTCAGGCATAGTGGTGGGAGTGTTATGGTCTGGGCCTGCATGAGTGCTGCCGGCACTGGGGAGCTACAGTTCATTGAGGGAACCATGAATGCCAACATGTACTGTGACATAAAGAAGCAGAGCATGATCCCCTCCCTTTGGAGACTGGGCCGCAGGGCAGTATTCCAACATAATGACCCCAAACACACCTCCAAGATGCCCACTGCCTTGCTAAAGAAGCTGAGGGTAAAGGTGATGGACTGGCCAAGCATGTCTCCACACCTAAACCCTATTGAGCATCTGTGGGGCATCCTCAAACGGAAGGTGGGGGTGCCCAAGGTCTCTAACATCCAACAGCTCCATGATGTCGTCATGGAGGAGTGAAAGAGGACTCCAGTGGCAACCTGTGAAGCTCTGGTGAACTCCATGGCCAAGAGGGTTAAGGCAGTGCTGGAAAATAATGGTGGCCACACAAAATATTAACACTTTGGGCCCAATTTGGACATTTCCACTTAGGGGTGTACTCACTTTTGTTGCCAATGGTTTAGACATTAATTGCTGTGTGTTTAGTTATTTTGAGGGGACAGCAAATTTACACTGTCATACAGGCTATACACTCACTACTTTACATTGTAGCAAAGTGTCATTTCTTCAGTGTTGTCACATGAAAAGATATAATGAAATATCTACAAAAATTTGAGGGGTGTACTCACTTGTGAGATAGTGTGTATATATATATACACACACACGTATAGTGCATATTATTTATGTTTATAGGTGTACAATGCAGAGTGTGTGTGTGTGTGTGTGTGTGTGTGTATGTATATATATATATATATATATATATATATATATATATATATATATATATATATATATATATATATATATACACACACACACAATTGTATGCAAAAGTTTAGGCACCCCTGACAATTTCCATGATTTTCATTTATAAATAATTGGGTGTTTGGATCAGCAATTTCATTTTGATCTATCAAATAACTGAAGGACACAGTAATATTTCAGTAGTGAAATGAGGTTGATTGGATTAACAGAAAATGTGCAATATAAATCAAAACGAAATTAGACAGGTGCATAAATTTGTGCACCCCAACAGAAATATTGCATCAATATTTAATAGAGCCTCCTTTAGCAGAAATAACAGCCTCTAGACGCTTCCTATAGCCTGTAATGAGTGTCTGGATTCTGGATGAAGGTATTTTGGACCATTCCTCCTTGCAAAACATCTCCAGTTCAGTTAGGTTTGATGGTTGCGGAGCATGGACATCCTGCTTCAAATCACCCCACAGATTTATAATGATATACTGGGATGGCCATTCCAGAACATTGTACTTGTTCCTTTGCATAAATACCAGAGTAGATTTTGGGCAGTGTTTTGGGTCGTTGTTGAAATATCCAGCCCCGGCGTAACTTCAACTTTGTGACTGATTCCTCAACATTATTCTCAAGTATCTGCTGATATTGAGTGGAATCCATGCGACCCTCAACTTTAACAAGATTCCCAGTACCAGCACTGGCCACACAGCCCTACAGCATGATGGAACATCCACCAAATTTTACTGTGGCTAGCAAGTGTTTGTCTTGGAACGCTGTGTTCTTTTGCCGCCATGCATAATGCCCCTTGTTATGACCAAATAACTCAATCTTTGTTTCATCAGTCCAAAGCACCTTCTTCCAAAATGAAGCTGCCTTGTCCAAATGTGCGTTTGCATACCTCAAGCGACTCTGTGCAGAAAAGGCTTCTTTCGCATCACTCTCCCATACAGCTTCTCCTTGTGCAAAGTGCGCTGAATTGTTGAACGATGCACAGTGACACCATCTGCAGCAAGATATGTTGTAGGTCTTTGGAGGTGGTCTGTGGGCTGTTTTTGACCATTCTCACCATCCTTTGCCTCTCCGATATTTTACTTGGCCTGCCACTTCTGGCCTTAACAAGAACTGTGCCTGTGGTCTTCCATTTCCTCACAGTGGACACTGACAGCTTAAATCTCTGTGATAGCTTTTTGTAGCCTTCCCTTAAACCATAATGTTGAACAAAATTTGTTTTCAGGTCATTTGAGAGTTGTTTTGAGTCCCCCATGTTGCCACTCTTCAGAGGAGAGTCAAAGAGAACAACAACTTGCAATTGGCCACCTTAAATACCTTTTTCTCATGATTGGATGCACCTGTCTATGAAGTTCAAGGCTTAATGGGCTCACCAAACCAATTATGTGTGTGTTCCATAGCATCCAGTGTTAGGTAGTTACAGGTATTCAAATCAACAAAATGACATGCTCCTGTATAATTTCGTTTTGATGCATATTGCACATTTTCTGTTAATCCAATAAACCTCATTTCACTACTGAAATATTACTGTGTCCTTCAGTTATTTGATAGATCAAAATAAAATTGCTGATCCAAACACCCAATTATTTATAAATGAAAATCATGAAAATTGACAGGGGTGCGTAAACCTTTGCATACAACTGTGTATGTGTGTGTGAATGTATAGATAGATACCTATAGATATACATACTCTGCACTATACACCTATAAACATTAACAATATGCACTATAGACATACATACTCTGCCCTGTACACCTATAGACATACTAACTCTATATACATACATACTCTGCACTATAATCCTATACAAATACATACTCTGCACTATATACCTATAGATATACATACTCTGCATTATATACATACATGATCTGCACTATAACCCTATACACATACATACTCTGCACCGTACACCTATATACATACATGATCTGCACTATAACCCTATACACATACATACTCTGCACTGTACACCTATAGATATTCATATTCTGCACTGTACACCTATAGACATTCATACTCGGCACTGTTCACCTATAAACAATAATCTGCACTGTACACCTAACAAACAATATAATTCCTTGCTAGATGAGGACAAACCACAAATGTAATAATCTAAGTCCCTGTGTTATTGTAGTATAGTCATTAAAAGCAACCATGTGTTACACAGGCTCAGGAAAACCCAGGTTTACCTGAGCCTGTATAGCACTCAGTTCCTTTTAATGCCTATGTTACAATAACTTTGATTACTACCTTTGTCCTCATCTGGCAAGGAATTATATTGTGTGTTCTTATCACTTATGTTTTTATCAAGCCGTGGGAGTGTCTTTTCTTCCAGAGCGCCAATGAAGGGGTGGACACCATTCAAGGTAACATTGTTTCAATATTTTCTGCTCTTGTTACATTGAACTGTAACGCTTTACTTATGGCACCTTGAATGTTTACACACATACATACTCTGTAATACGCACACACACACACACACATATATATATATATATATATATATATATATATATATATATATATATATATATATATATATATATATATATATATACATACATACTCTGCACTATATACTTATAGATATACACACTCTGTAGTGTAAACCTATAGACATTCATACTCTGCACTGTTCGCCTATAAACATTAATAATCAGCAGTGCACACACACACGCTTACATATTTTGCACTGTAAAGCTATAGATATATATACTCTGCACCACACAGCACTAGGCATATATAATATGCACCATAGACATACATACTCTGCACTCCCTTGTTTAAAACCACAGAATAGTTGTCATGACAAACATTGTGCTGCAATAAACAGTGTAAAAATATTACACATCTGTATTCAGATTTTGGTAAATGCATGAAATCACTTTTTTTTTCTTTTTTTTTTTCTGACAAATTTATTTTTCCTCCCATTTTCTGGCCCCATTGAACCAGCTGACTGACATCAACCAATCACAGACTAGTATACGTATACCCTGTGAGCTTGTGCACAGGCTCAGTAGGATCTTGTTTCCCAGAAAGTGAACATATGAAAAGACTCTGCAAAATTCGATAATGGAAGTAAGTTGGAAAGTGTCTTAAAACTGCTGTTCTATCTAAATCATAAAAGTTTACTTTTACTTGAATGTCCCTTTAATTTTTTTAAGATGGTTTTTTATCTGTTTTTATGCTGCTGCTGGCTTGTAGCACCAGTAGTAGCTACTAATTAATTTATTTTTAAGCTGCTGTCCAGCTGCTCTTCTGTTGCTCTTTCTAAATAGTTAATAAGGGGTAAATTAATTTATATTAATGAACAAATAATGTCAATAGTTGACTGAACCAATAACCCATGAAGTAATGTTGGGCATTTTTTTTTTTTTTTTAAAAAAAACATCATTCAACAACTTCACACTTCATATTAGGGTCAAATTTGTCAAAGCTACTGAGAAACAGCTAAAGTTATCATATAGTAAATTTCAGCCAAATGCAGTGACCATATGTATATGATCACTTAGGAGGTTTTCATATCACATCAAGCCGGAACTTATAAAAGTATCATCGTTATAATGACATCTGGAATAAATATACCTATAAGTTTCTGATTTTTCCTGCGGATCCTCATATAGCAAAAGCAAACCGTAAAAACTTCTGCAATTGTAAAATAAAATGCCTAATTATGTGTAGTTAAACAATATATGTTGCCCCATACTGCACACACAGCCTGCTGACATATCTTACCCCATACCTCACACTCAGCCTGCTGACATATGTTACCCCATACCGCACGCAGCCTGCTGTCATACAGTAATGTTCAAAAGTCTTAAACCACCATTAGATTTGTTGTTTACGTAAAGTTTTAATGACCATCCATATTTATTTTCTGGTCTCTTTATAATACAGGAAATATGTCCACAAAATATAAAAAAAAACACAATTTTCCAAACAAAATGGCTTCTTCATGTAAAAGTCAGTAATTAGTGTGACCTCATTTGTCACTAAGCACATCTTGAACTCTTTTTTTGGGGAGACCGTCCTGAAGTTTTCTGAAGTAATCTTCTGGTATATTTTACCAGGCTTCTTTCAGCACTTCCCAGAGTTCTTTCGATTTTTAGGTTGTCTTTTATTTCTTTCTCTGTTCAGGTGATTCCCATACTGCCTCTATAATAGTCAGGTCTGGACTTTGTGGAGGCCAATCCATGACTGTCAGTGTTTTATCAGCTGTTTTTCTCTCCAAATGTAATTTCACTGCATGATCAGTGCTTGGGATTGTTATTCTGCTGAAAAATAAAACCATTCCCAATCAGGCGCTTTCCAGAAGGAATGATATGATGAATTAAAACCTGTCTGTAATTTTCAGCATTCATGATCTCATCAATTCAGACAATATCCACAACACCACTGGCAGAAATGCAGCCCCAAACCAGGACAGACCCTCCACCATGCTTTACTGAAGTTCGCAAGTGCTTATTCTTCATTCTCTCTCCAACTCTTCTTCTCACATATAGTCAAAGATTGGATGCAAACATTTTAAACTTGGATTAGTCACTCCATAATACTCTTTTTCCACTGATCTTGATTCCAATCTTTGAGCATTAGCATACCGTAGCCTTTTCACCCTTTTTCCCCTTCCGAAAAAGTGGTTTCTTGGCTGCTACCCTTCCAAAAAGACCATTCCTGATCAAGCTTTTTTGGACTCTAGAAGGGTCAACTTGGTATCCTGATGAAGCTGCCAGATGCTGAGCCAGGTCCTTGCTGGACTTCTTCTAGTCTCTTAAAGAAGAAACTCTGAGAAACTTCTCATCAGGCCTTCCAGTCCTTTTTTATCCTTGACTTCTCCTGATTCTTCAAATTTCTTTCAGCTTGAATGCCACATGTACTTGAGTATCCAGTTTGTTTGCTGATTTCCCTTTGAGAGTGGCCTTGCTGATGCAAAAGTATGATTTTATGTCTGTCAAATTCAAAATCCCAAAGATCACAGAATGGAATGATGTGATTGAAAGTTGGTCTTATTAGCAAGCTTCCAATTAATTAAACTCATACCGCATGTGCATGTAATGCTCAAGCATGTCTTGCACAAACCTGGTTTAATAGACCTTTTTCACAGTAGTCATTTTGACATCAAATAGTAGGACAAATACAGGTGTATATAGGATAAATATAGGAGCTGTTTTTTCTGATTGTTTTCTGTTTTTAATACTGCATACAAATATCCTGCATTTTCTGGTTGTAGTCTAATAAAGAGACTGATAAATAATTATATATGGTCATTTATACCATTGCTAAAACAACAAATCTATTGGTGGCCTTTTGCACAGTACTGTATGTTACCCCATACCACACATGCAGCCTGCTGACATATGTTACCCACCCCTTACCGCAAACGCAGCCTGTTGACATATATCTTGCCCCATAACGCACACTCAGCCTGCTGACTTAAATCTTACCCTATACCACACATGCAGCCTGCTGACATATATCTTACCCCATACCACACAAGCAGCCTGCTGATATATATATCTTACTCCATACCGCACACGCATATATACTGGAACATACAGCACACAACTGTGGAATTATTTCTATGTATTTTAAGTATCTGTATGAAAACACTCATGGATGATGCATTTTATTTTCCAGGACGGAGGAAGTACCCCCTGGCGGGACCATCTGTTTCAGTGGGATTATCAGGACAAATATGTGAGTGTGTGTATATATTATGTGTGTGTGTATATGTATGTATGTATATATATATATATATATATATATATATATATATATATATATATATATATATATATATAATCTATATCTCTATCCGTACATACTATTTTCAGTACATGCAATATACTGTATATCATGTACATTTAAAGCAGAGATTCACTATTTGGGACCAGTCCTCTGTTACCCCCAATTTATATATATATATATATATATATATATATATATATATATATATATATATATATATATATATATATATTATCTCTCTCATCTACTGAAATGGCTTTTATTAGATCCAGGCAGTATTTGACAGAGGCAGCACGTTCTGAGAGAAAAAAAATTTTTAGTTTGGTTTTATTCACAGTCATATCCTCTAACTAAATATATAAACTCCTCCTCTCACTTTTCCAAGTTCATGTGGAGCACCCAGAGACCTCACTTTTACTTGCAACAATGAATAAATTACTCAGTGGCAAAAATTATAACAGCACTGACCATATTAATATAACAGCCTTCTCAGTACCAGTTTACAGTAACCCCTGAGTGCGCAGCTACAGTGTGCCTTTTTATTACCAGTTTACTGTAATCCCCGTGTGTGCAGCTACATTGTGCCTTTTTATTACCAGTTTACAGTCATCCCTGAGTGTGCAGCTACAGTGTGTGCAGCTATATTGTGCCTTTTTATTACCAGTTTACTGTAATCCCTGAGTGTGCAGCTACAGTGTGTGCAGCTACATTGTGCCTTTTTATTACCAGTTTACTGTAATATCCCTGAGTGTGCAGCTACAGTGTGCCTTTTTATTACCAGTTTACAGTAATCCCTGTGTGTGCAGCTACAGTGTGCCTTTTTATTACCAGTTTACTGTAATCCCTGTGTGTGCAGCTACAGTGTGCCTTTTTATTACCAGTTTACTGTAATCCCCGTGTGTGCATCTACAGTGTGCCTTTTTATTACCAGTTTACTGTAATCCCCGTGTGTGCATCTACAGTGTGCCTTTTTATTACCAGTTTACTGTAATCCCCGTGTGTGCAGCTACAGTGTGCCTTTTTATTACCAGTTTACTGTAATCCCTGTGTGTGCAGCTACATTGTGCCTTTTTATTACCAGTTTACAGTCATCACTGAGTGTGCAGCTACAGTGTGCCTTTTTATTACCAGTTTACTGTAATCCCCGTGTGTGCATCTACAGTGTGCCTTTTTATTACCAGTTTACTGTAATCCCTGTGTGTGCAGCTACAGTGTGCCTTTTTATTACCAGTTTACTGTAATCCCCGTGTGTGCAGCTACAGTGTGCCTTTTTATTACCAGTTTACAGTCATCCCCGAGTGTGAAGATACAGTGTGCCTTTTTATTACCAGTTTACAGTCATCACTGAGTGTGCAGCTACAGTGTGCCTTTTTATTACCAGTTTACAGTCATCCCTGAGAGTGCAGCTACAGTGTGCCTTTTTATTACCAGTTTACTGTAATCACTGAGTGTGCAGCTACAGGGTGCCTTTTTATTACCAGTTTACAGTCATCACTGAGTGTGCAGCTACAGCATGCCTTTTTATTACCAGTTTACTGTCATCACTGAGTGTGAAGCTACATTGTGCCTTTTTATTACCAGTTTACAGTCATCCCTGAGTGTGCAGCTACAGTGTGCCTTTTTATTACCAGTTTACTGTAATCCCTGAGTGTGCAGCTACAGTGTGCATTTTTATTATCAGTTTACAGTCATCACTGAGTGTGCAGCTACAGTGTGCCTTTTTATTACCAGTTTACTGTAATCACTGAGTGTGCAGCTACAGTGTGCCTTTTTATTACCAGTTTACTGTAATCACTGAGTGTGCAGCTACAGTGTGCCTTTTTATTACCAGTTTACAGTAGTTACTGAGTGTGAAGCTACAGTGTGCCTTTTTATTACTAGTTTACAGTCATCCCGGAGTGTGCAGCTACAGTGTGCCTTTTTATTACCATTTTACAGTCATCCCTGAGTGTGCAGCTACAGTGTGCCTTTTTATTACCAGTTTACAGTAGTTACTGAGTGTAAAGCTACATTGTGCCTTTTTATTACCAGTTTACAGTCATCCCTGAGTGTGCAGCTACAGTGTGCCTTTTTATTACCAGTTTACTGTAATCCCTGAGTGTGCAGCTACAGTGTGCCTTTTTATTACCAGTTTACAGTTATCACGGAGTGTGCAGCTACAGTGTGCCTTTTTATTACCAGTTTACTGTCATCACTGAGTGTGAAGCTACAGTGTGCCTTTTTATTACCAGTTTACAGTAGTTACTGAGTGTAAAGCTACATTGTGCCTTTTTATTACCAGTTTACAGTCATCCCTGAGTGTGCAGCTACAGTGTGCCTTTTTATTACCAGTTTACTGTAATCCCTGAGTGTGCAGCTACAGTGTGCATTTTTATTATCGGTTTACAGTCATCACTGAGTGTGCAGCTACAGTGTGCCTTTTTATTACCAGTTTACTGTAATCACTGAGTGTGCAGCTACAGTGTGCCTTTTTATTACCAGTTTACAGTCATCCCGGAGTGTGCAGCTACAGTGTGCCTTTTTATTACCAGTTTACAGTCATCCCTGAGTGTGCAGCTACAGTGTGCCTTTTTATTACCAGTTTACTGTAATCCCTGAGTGTGCAGCTACAGTGTGCATTTTTATTATCAGTTTACAGTAATCACTGAGTGTGCAGCTACAGTGTGCCTTTTTATTACCAGTTTACAGTCATCCCTGAGTTTGCAGCTACAGTGTGTGCAGCTACATTGTGCCTTTTTATTACCAGTTTACTGTAATCCCTGAGTGTGCAGCTACAGTGTGCCTTTTTATTACCAGTTTACTGTAATCCCTGTGTGTGCAGCTACATTGTGCCTTTTTATTACCAGTTTACAGTCATCCCTGAGTGTGCATCTACAGTGTGCCTTTTTATTACCAGTTTACTGTAATCCCTGAGTGTGCAGCTACAGTGTGCATTTTTATTATCAGTTTACAGTAATCACTGAGTGTGCAGCTACAGAGTGCCTTTTTATTACCAGTTTACAGTCATCCCTGAGTTTGCAGCTACAGTGTGTGCAGCTACATTGTGCCTTTTTATTACCAGTTTACTGTAATCCCTGAGTGTGCAGCTACAGTGTGCCTTTTTATTACCAGTTTACTGTAATCCCTGTGTGTGCAGCTACATTGTGCCTTTTTATTACCAGTTTACAGTCATCCCTGAGTGTGCAGCTACAGTGTGCCTTTTTATTACCAGTTTACAGTCATCCCTGAGTTTGCAGCTACAGTGTGTGCAGCTACATTGTGCCTTTTTATTACCAGTTTACTGTAATCCCTGAGTGTGCAGCTACAGTGTGCCTTTTTATTACCAGTTTACTGTAATCCCTGAGTGTGCAGCTACAGTGTGCCTTTTTATTACCAGTTTACTGTAATCCCTGTGTGTGCAGCTACATTGTGCCTTTTTATTACCAATTTACAGTCATCCCTGTGTGTACAGCTACAGTGTGCCTTTTTATTACCAGTTTAGTCATCCCTGAGTGTGAAGCTACAGTGTGCCTTTTTATTACTAGTTTACAGTAATCCTTGTGTGTGTGCAGCTACAGTGTGCCTTTTTATTACCAGTTTACAGTCATCACTTAGTGTGCCTTTTTATTACCAGTTTACAGTCATCACTTAGTGTGCAGCTACAGTGTGCCTTTTTATTACCAGTTTACTGTAATCCCTGTGTGTGCATCTACAGTGTGCCTTTTTATTACCAGTTTACAGTCATCCCTGAGTGTGCAGCTACAGTGTGCCTTTTTATTACCAGTTTACTGTAATCCCCGTGTGTGCAGCTACAGTGTGCCTTTTTATTACCAGTTTACTGTAATCCCCGTGTGTGCAGCTACAGTGTGCCTTTTTATTACCAGTTTACTGTAATCCCTGTGTGTGCAGCTACATTGTGCCTTTTTATTACCAGTTTACAGTCATCACTGAGTGTGCAGCTACAGTGTGCCTTTTTATTACCAGTTTACTGTAATCCCCGTGTGTGCATCTACAGTGTGCCTTTTTATTACCAGTTTACTGTAATCCCTGTGTGTGCAGCTACAGTGTGCCTTTTTATTACCAGTTTACAGTCATCCCAGAGTGTGAAGATACAGTGTGCCTTTTTATTACCAGTTTAGTCATCACTGAGTGTACAGCTACAGTGTGCCTTTTTTATTACCAGTTTACAGTCATCACTGAGTGTGCAGCTACAGTGTGCCTTTTTATTACCAGTTTACTGTAATCACTGAGTGTGCAGCTACAGTGTGCCTTTTTATTACCAGTTTACTGTCATCACTGAGTGTGCAGCTACAGTGTGCCTTTTTATTACTAGTTTACTGTAATCCCTGTGTGTACAGCTACAGTGTGCCTTTTTATTACTAGTTTACAGTAATCACTGAGTGTGCAGCTACAGTGTGCCTTTTTATTACTAGTTTACAGTAATCACTGAGTGTGCAGCTACAGTGTGCCTTTTTATTACTAGTTTACAGTAATCACTGAGTGTGCAGCTACAGTGTGCCTTTTTATTACTACAAAAATAGTTATAAGTGAACAGTGCGCCAACATATACAGTGCTAAAATCATTGACCATATAAATATATATAAAATGAACTCTTTCACAGATGTGGAAATGAAAGTCAATGGTATTGATATAAAAGTGAATGTTCAGATGTCCTAGCTTAGTATCGCTAAGTCAATATTACTTGGTGAGACCTAGGGGGTCAGAGTGCTCCCTCAGGCTCTGTCAGATGATGGCTCGCGGCTTCTTCAATACTTTTGCTTTTGTTCCAAAAGAACAAAATCTGTAGAAATATAGAATGGAAAAGAAGGCGCCACCATAGTGTACGGTCAGTGGATACAGACAAGCTTCAGATGCGCATGAAAAACTGGTACTTACAAGCTCCCTGACACTTGAGAAGTGTCACAAACGCCTTCTGGAACTTTATGAGTCGTCCAGCTGACTCCCACTACCGTCCTTATTGGCCCGTTCTATGGGGTATTCGGATGGATGCCGGATAACTTACTCTCCCGGTCGCAATCTGCTTTCTCAGGGTACAGTCTTTGGTTGGAGATAGCCAAACCCGGTCGGCTCTTGTGTGCAGTTGGGACCGTATAGTGCCGTAAACAGCACACTCCAAAATATATGAAAACAACTGCTACAATTAGATCAAATAAAGTTCGTGGATCCAACGTCTTATAAAACTTAACTTTATTTTATAATATAACACAACGTTTCTCGGTCTTGAATGACCGTTTCATCAGGTGTATATTGACATTAATAAAACCACAAACTTATATTGCCGGTTTGTCGGCGTCTGCTATTTCCCAATGCGCATGTGTGTCAGGACCTAGTCTTTCACATTGGAGGAACCAATATGGGTGTGTGATTATTGTTGGCGAATCGCTGTTTTCAATAATTATATATCACGCCTAAAGTAAACAAGCCTTTTGTGTCACATTTATCCCAAATAGGAGATTCGTGATTTATTCTTAATCTCAATGTGAAATTTTACAATGGGTCTAAGTCCGGATTCACATTCACACATGGAACGTATTATGCACACTGCATATGTAGCCTCCGCATATGGGCTCAATACTATCTTGCAATTATAAACAATGAAATACATACTTAGATGCACATTTCAAAATACTGCCTAAAAATTACAAATAAAATTGGCTCCCTTATCTAAAAATTGACATTGTAACAGTGGAACCAAAACCAAAATAAATTTGGATTAGATTAAATGAATATGGCATTAAAAAAGTGTGTAACAATCAGTCGCATTAGAGTACCTATATAATGCCTTGCTGATTACACGGTGTAGATATAGACCTTCTTGTCAGATACTCAAATTGGCTATTTATATCTATATAGGTGCAGAAGTCTTATGGACCTCAAGTGCATATAAACTATATGCAACTGTAAACTATAGGACCGATTGTGTTAATAGACATATATAAAACATTGTATAAAAAACATATATACAAGATATATGATAAGGAACTAAAAAGCATATATATAAAAATATATATACACATTATGGATTTACAAATATTGTATTAATAATAGATGTAAAAAATGTGTAAAAAATAATAAATAAAATAAAATAAATGAATGTATCTAGGAGTGGGGGACACTCTGTTACTCTTGATGGATAGGTGGCCTATAGCTAGTTGCTCTGTATAGCAAATACTATATTATGCCACATGATGGACCCACTAAATGGGCCCTACGCATAACCTGTATGTATCGATCTAAGGTTTTTGACATATGATTCCAACCTAATGGATCATGGGTACTGATGTTATACTATACTATACTAGGTTGCATTGACCTGTGTATTATTAATCATTATCAATTGAATGCGGCCATGTCGATATTTGCATTTAAGCCACCGGGAGACAGGGTCTTGAGTTTCCATATCCAATAAGTCTCCCTCTGTCTTAAATGCAAAAATCTATTTCTACCCCATTTGGGAACAATGAGCTCTAAGGGAAAAATACTGAAAGTGTTGGAGTCTCCTCTATGGCATTCTGCAACATGCCTAGGGACACTATGATTTTTTATATTTTTTATCTATATTTCTCTTATGTTCACCCCATCTTTTTTTGAGGGGTCTGGAGGTCCTACCTACATACTGGACCCCACAAATGCATTCCAGCATGTACACCACAAATGAGGAGTCACAAGTAAAATGGTTAGTAATGTGGAATATTTCTTTGGTTACAAAAGAAGTGTATTCAGTTCTTTTGTCATTTGTAAATGCACAAAGTCCACAATTGGGACGACTACACTTAAAAAAACCTGGTTTGCCTATCTGTTTACTTCTGATTGCATTCCTAGTGATGTTCTGTCTATTTTCCCTTGGGCAGTATTTCTTCATTACAATTTTACTAGGTGCAAGTTTACTTTTCAGAGTTGGCGCTCTTCTAAAAGTGCAATTGGGAGAAACACCTATATTCTCTTTCAATAGGGGATCCCCTGTTAAAATGTGCCAATATTTGCTGAGAATGTTTCTAATTTTGTGATGATTATTATTATATTGTGTAATGAAGCGTACTTCCTTAGATGGTCTTATATTTTTCTTCACTAATTCTTAATAATAATTTTTATTACTAGTTTACAGTAATCACTGAGTGTGCAGCTACAGTGTGCCTTTTTATTACCAGTTTACTGTAATCCCTGTGTGTGCAGCTACAGTGTGCCTTTTTATTACTAGTTTACTGTAATCCCTGTGTGTGCAGCTACAGTGTGCCTTTTTATTACTAGTTTACTGTAATCCCTGTGTGTGCAGCTACAGTGTGCCTTTTTATTACTAGTTTACTGTAATCCCTGTGTGTGCAGCTACAGTGTGCCTTTTTATTACTAGTTTACTGTAATCCCTGTGTGTGCAGCTACAGTGTGCCTTTTTATTACTAGTTTACTGTAATCCCTGTGTGTGCAGCTACAGTGTGCCTTTTTATTACTAGTTTACTGTAATCCCTGTGTGTGCAGCTACAGTGTGCCTTTTTATTACTAGTTTACTGTAATCCCTGTGTGTGCAGCTACAGTGTGCCTTTGTATTACTAGTTTACTGTAATCCCTGTGTGTGCAGCTACAGTGTGCCTTTGTATTACTAGTTTACTGTAATCCCTGTGTGTGCAGCTACAGTGTGCCTTTTTATTACTAGTTTACTGTAATCCCTGTGTGTGCAGCTACAGTGTGCCTTTTTATTACTAGTTTACTGTAATCCCTGTGTGTGCAGCTACAGTGTGCCTTTTTATTACCAGTTTACTGTAATCATGTGTGTCAGCTATAGTGTGCCTTTGTTTTTGGTCTTGTTCCTGCATCGCTCTTCAAGGACAATGGCCCTATTTAACAAAGGTCTGCTGGACCTGATCCGACAGTGCGGATCAGCTCTGACAGACCTCGCTGAATACGGAGAGCAATACGCTTTCCGTATTCAGCATTGCACCAGCAGCTCTTGTGAGCTGCTGGTGCAACGCCGCCCCCTGCAGATTTGCAGCCAATCGGCCGCCAGCAGGGGGGTGTCAATCAACCCGATCGTACTCGATCGGGTTGAATTGCGGCGATGTCTGCCTGCTCAGAGCAGGCGGACAGGTTATAGAGCAACAGACTTTAGACCGCTGCTTCATAACTGGTGTTTCTGGCGAGTCTGCAGGCTCGCCAGAAACACGGGCCCTCAAGCTCCATCCGGAGTTTGATAAATGGGCCCCAATGTCTTATTTTAACTCTTTACAGGTAGCGGCTGGTGAAGTTCCCCATCTTCACACCTTGAAATTTAGGTTCCTGCATTCAGTGACAGAAATGCTGCACATTCACAGATCAGTGATGTTACCTGCAGTCTGACAGTATTGTGTATGATACAGATCACTGCTGTTACCTGCAGTCTGACAGTATTGTGTATGATACAGATCAGTGATGTTACCTGCAGTCTGACAGTATTGTGTATGATACAGATCACTGATGTTACCTGCAGTCTGACAGTATTGTGTATGATACAGATCACTGATGTTACCTGCAGTCTGATAGTATTGTGTATGATACAGATTACTGATGTTACCTGCAGTCTGACAGTATTGTGTATGATACAGATCACTGATGTTACCTGCAGTCTGACAGTATTGTGTATGATACAGATCACTGATGTTACCTGCAGTCTGACAGTATTGTGTATGATACAGATCACTGATGTTACCTGCAGTCTGACAGTATTGTGTATGATACAGATCACTGATGTTACCTGCAGTCTGATAGTATTGTGTATGATACAGATCACTGATGTTACCTGCAGTCTGACAGTATTGTGTATGATACAGATCACTGATGTTACCTGCAGTCTGACAGTATTGTGTATGATACAGTATTGTGTATGATACAGATCACTGCTGTTACCTGCAGTCTGATAGTATTGTGTATGATACAGATCAGTGATGTTACCTGCAGTCTGACAGTATTGTGTATGATACAGATCAGTGATGTTACCTGCAGTCTGACAGTATTGTGTATGATACAGATCACTGATGTTACCTGCAGTCTGACAGTATTGTGTATGATACAGATCACTGATGTTACCTGCAGTCTGACAGTATTGTGTATGATACAGATCCGTGATGTTACTTGCAGTCTGACAGTATTGTGTATGATACAGAACAGTGATGTTACCTGCAGTCTGATAGTATTGTGTATGATACAGATTAGTGATGTTACCTGCAGTCTGACAGTATTGTGTATGATACAGATTACTGATGTTACCTGCAGTCTGACAGTATTGTGTATGATACAGATCACTGATGTTACCTGCAGTCTGACAGTATTGTGTATGATACAGATCACTGATGTTACCTGCAGTCTGACAGTATTGTGTATGATACAGATCACTAATGTTACCTGCAGTCTGACAATATTGTGTATGATACAGATCACTGATGTTACCTGCAGTCTGATAGTATTGTGTATGATACAGATCACTGATGTTACCTGCAGTCTGACAGTATTGTGTATGATACAGATCACTGATGTTACCTGCAGTCTGACAGTATTGTGTATGATACAGATCACTGATGTTACCTGCAGTCTGACAGTATTGTGTATGATACAGATCACTGATGTTACCTGCAGTCTGACAGTATTGTGTATGATACAGTATTGTGTATGATACAGATCACTGCTGTTACCTGCAGTCTGATAGTATTGTGTATGATACAGATCAGTGATGTTACCTGCAGTCTGACAGTATTGTGTATGATACAGATCACTGATGTTACCTGCAGTCTGACAGTATTGTGTATGATACAGTATTGTGTATGATACAGATCACTGCTGTTACCTGCAGTCTGATAGTATTGTGTATGATACAGATCAGTGATGTTACCTGCAGTCTGACAGTATTGTGTATGATACAGATCAGTGATGTTACCTGCAGTCTGACAGTATTGTGTATGATACAGATCAGTGATGTTACCTGCAGTCTGACAGTATTGTGTATGATACAGATCACTGATGTTACCTGCAGTCTGACAGTATTGTGTATGATACAGATCACTGATGTTACCTGCAGTCTGACAGTATTGTGTATGATACAGATCACTGCTGTTACCTGCAGTCTGATAGTATTGTGTATGATACAGATCCGTGATGTTACTTGCAGTCTGACAGTATTGTGTATGATACAGATCAGTGATGTTACCTGCAGTCTGATAGTATTGTGTATGATACAGATTAGTGATGTTACCTGCAGTCTGACAGTATTGTGTATGATACAGATTACTGATGTTACCTGCAGTCTGACAGTATTGTGTATGATACAGATTACTGATGTTACCTGCAGTCTGACAGTATTGTGTATGATACAGATCACTGATGTTACCTGCAGTCTGACAGTATTGTGTATGATACAGATCACTGATGTTACCTGCAGTCTGACAGTATTGTGTATGATACAGATCACTGCTGTTACCTGCAGTCTGACAGTATTGTGTATGATACAGATCACTGATGTTACCTGCAGTCTGACAGTATTGTGTATGATACAGATCACTGATGTTACCTGCAGTCTGACAGTATTGTGTATGATACAGATCACTGATGTTACCTGCAGTCTGACAGTATGCAGGTTCCTGCATTCAGTGACAGAAATGCTGCACATTCACAGATCACTGATGTTACCTGCAGTCTGATAGTATTGTGTATGATACAGATTACTGATGTTACCTGCAGTCTGACAGTATTGTGTATGATACAGATCACTGATGTTACCTGCAGTCTGACAGTATTGTGTATGATACAGATCACTGATGTTACCTGCAGTCTGACAGTATTGTGTATGATACAGATCACTGATGTTACCTGCAGTCTGACAGTATTGTGTATGATACAGATCACTGATGTTACCTGCAGTCTGACAGTATTGTGTATGATACAGATCACTGATGTTACCTGCAGTCTGACAGTATTGTGTATGATACAGATCACTGATGTTACCTGCAGTCTGACAGTATTGTGTATGATACAGATCACTGATGTTACCTGCAGTCTGACAGTATTGTGTATGATACAGATCACTGATGTTACCTGCAGTCTGACAGTATTGTGTATGATACAGATCACTGATGTTACCTGCAGTCTGACAGTATTGTGTATGATACAGATCACTGATGTTACCTGCAGTCTGACAGTATTGTGTATGATACAGTATTGTGTATGATACAGATCACTGCTGTTACCTGCAGTCTGATAGTATTGTGTATGATACAGATCAGTGATGTTACCTGCAGTCTGACAGTATTGTGTATGATACAGATCAGTGATGTTACCTGCAGTCTGACAGTATTGTGTATGATACAGATCACTGATGTTACCTGCAGTCTGACAGTATTGTGTATGATACAGATCACTGATGTTACCTGCAGTCTGACAGTATTGTGTATGATACAGATCACTGCTGTTACCTGCAGTCTGATAGTATTGTGTATGATACAGATCCGTGATGTTACTTGCAGTCTGACAGTATTGTGTATGATACAGATCAGTGATGTTACCTGCAGTCTGATAGTATTGTGTATGATACAGATTAGTGATGTTACCTGCAGTCTGACAGTATTGTGTATGATACAGATTACTGATGTTACCTGCAGTCTGACAGTATTGTGTATGATACAGATCACTGATGTTACCTGCAGTCTGACAGTATTGTGTATGATACAGATCACTGATGTTACCTGCAGTCTGACAGTATTGTGTATGATACAGATCACTGATGTTACCTGCAGTCTGACAGTATTGTGTATGATACAGATCACTGATGTTACCTGCAGTCTGACAATATTGTGTATGATACAGATCACTGATGTTACCTGCAGTCTGATAGTATTGTGTATGATACAGATTACTGATGTTACCTGCAGTCTGACAGTATTGTGTATGATACAGATCACTGATGTTACCTGCAGTCTGACAGTATTGTGTATGATACAGATTACTGATGTTACCTGCAGTCTGACAGTATTGTGTATGATACAGATCACTGATGTTACCTGCAGTCTGACAGTATTGTGTATGATACAGATCACTGATGTTACCTGCAGTCTGACAGTATTGTGTATGATACAGATTACTGATGTTACCTGCAGTCTGATAGTATTGTGTATGATACAGATTACTGATGTTACCTGCAGTCTGACAGTATTGTGTATGATACAGATCACTGATGTTACCTGCAGTCTGATCGTATTGTATATGATACAGATCACTGATGTTACCTGCAGTCTGATCGTATTGTATATGATACAGATTACTGATGTTACATGCAGTCTGATAGTATTGTGTATGATACAGATCACTGATGTTACCTGCAGTCTCATAGTATTGTGTATGATACAGATCACTGATGTTACCTGCAGTCTGACAGTATTGTGTATGATACAGATCACTGATGTTACCTGCAGTCTCATAGTATTGTGTATGATACAGATCACTGATGTTACCTGCAGTCTGACAGTATTGTGTATGATACAGATCACTGATGTTACCTGCAGTCTGACAGTATTGTGTATGATACAGATCACTGATGTTACCTGCAGTCTGACAGTATTGTGTATGATACAGATCACTGATGTTACCTGCAGTCTGACAGTATTGTGTATGATACAGATCACTGATGTTACCTGCAGTCTGATAGTATTGTGTATGATACAGATTACTGATGTTACCTGCAGTCTGACAGTATTGTGTATGATACAGATTACTGATGTTACATGCAGTCTGACAGTATTGTGTATGATACAGATTAGTGATGTTACCTGCAGTCTCATAGTATTGTGTATGATACAGATCACTGATGTTACCTGCAGTCTGATAGTATTGTGTATGATACAGATTACTGATGTTACCTGCAGTCTCACAGTATTGTGTATGATACAGATCACTGATGTTACCTGCAGTCTGACAATATTGTGTATGATACAGATCACTGATGTTACCTGCAGTCTCACAGTATTGTGTATGATACAGATCACTGATGTTACCTGCAGTCTCACAGTATTGTGTATGATACAGTATTGTACATGAATGAAATCCAAGATAGGAATATAGCAGAGTCTGGAGGATGGGGCACAGAAGGAGACTAGCCAGGTCTCTACTGCACTTCAAAATACACACCGTTTCCAGCCACCAATTCTTTAAAAATGACTTATTTCTTATGCAGGGTCCATGAGTACAAGCATACAAACAACATTTCAAGCCTGCAATAGGCCCTTAGTCATGTACAGGTTTGTCTCTTTTATACATGTGCAGCTTTCACCAATCAATCACTAGCTGAATTCTATTGCCATCATGTGGACATTAAAAAATGTACAAGTACAAACTTTCATTTTTAGTACTAATCAGTCTGGATTAGTACAAAAATTGAAAGAAAGTTTGTACTTGTACATTTTTTAATGTACAGGGTGTGAGAATACCTATACTATTATAAAGATGTTGAGCTTCATCAACCAGTACCCGTAAAGGGTTAAAATAGGCAGAGGAGGAAAAAGTGCGAAGTAATCCTTCTACTGTAGTTGTGCTCAGATGTTTATTGTACATTGTTGGTTAAAAAACACTGCATTGTACTGGATGTCATTCACATCACAATCTCTCTTACAACTGTGATAATTGCTCCATACTTTGTTGACCACAACAGAATTGTATCTCTGTTCCTTTTCTGGTTAGGATTTTATTTTGGTCAGTAAGAACAGCTCTCTGGACAGTAAGGAAGAAGGGAAGAGGCGGCTGTATCTGTCTGCGCTGGAGCAGAAACGCTTCAAGATAAAGGTCAGTACCACAGTACAGTGAATAAAACAGCATGTACTGTATTTATGTGGTGCAGAGCTATCAGGTTATATTTACATTTCTAGGTCTTTTTTTTTTTTCATATGGATTTATATACCTTCATTTATGGATATATAATATAGAAAAGTACTATGTTTTGGTTATTGTAGGGGGCTGACTGGAGATCACCAATGTTTTTAATTGTTACTAACAATATTTTTAACAAATATCAGAAGTTTAGGATACTGGTATTGATACATCACAATATATTTGTAACTATATAGGTACTGAATGATCAGCTAGCTCCCGGTAGTGAGTTGCTGCTCTGAAGCTGACTAACTATAAGTTTAATCCCTTTAGAAAGTGAGGGATGGCAACCAGATCTTCTATGGTGTTCGTGCACCACCAGATATCTTCCAGAAATACGTTCGTCTTCTGAAGAACCCAGACCGTGACAATGATCAAAACAATGAGGACAACGTGTCAACAACAAGCAGGTGAGGGCATCTCCCGAACAAAACCATAAAGAAATAAAAGCAGGATAGATGGACATTTATACTAAAGTTTGTTCCTCAAATTTGTACTGTTTCTACAGGTTAACTAAATGGTAGTAGAATGTGGACATTTCCTGTTTTATGTTTTGAACTAATTATTTTTTTTCCTAATACAAATGTTTGTAAAGTTATTTGATATACAAAAAATACAGAAATATTCTGTGTTTAATATTTCTTTCATGTAATTGGCAAGAGTCCATGAGCTAGTGACATATGGGATATACATTCCTACCAGGAGGGGGCAAAGTTTCCCAAACCTCAAAAAGCCTATAAATAAACCTCCCACCACACTCATACCTTAGTTTTACAAACTTTGCCTCCTATGGAGACGGTGAAGTAAGTTGTGCTTGATTTCTTATGTGATGGGTGCTTCAAAGCATTCTGAAGCCCAATTCCTTTCAGTGTTTGTCAGAGGGATGTGACGGGAGTATTGCCTATTGATTTTATGGTTTCACCCATGGGAAATCTATTCAAGGGCTCTCTGTAATCGGTCGCATGGATTCATTCCCTGCCTCCCTTTTTAGATCGACGTTATACTCCTATACCATTACCTCTGCTGATATTTTTGAGTACTGGTTTGACTGTCTGCTATATGTGGATGGGTGTCTTCTGGTAAGTATGTATAATTTTTAAAGACACTCTCAGCTATGTTTGGCAGTTTATATTATATTGTAAAGTTTTAAATATATGTGTTTGCTTATATGTGCCATGAGTCAGGTCTATGTATATTTCCCTTTTTTTGCAGACTATCCGTTTCAGTTTGGGAAGATTATTTTAATTTTTTCTTACCTGGGGTTCCAGTTCTTTCAATTTGACTTTGTTTTCCAAAAATTTTTGCGGGCAAACTAGGCTTGCGAGGACACAAAATGCAGTTTTTTATGGCCTCATTCTTGGCACGATTTTTTTTGGGCGCAAAGTTGCATCTATAATGACGCAAGTCTCGTCATTTCCTGCATCTTTGTTGACGTTAGTTCTTTTGGCGTGAAGTTGCGCTTGTTATGATGCGTGTTGCATAATTTCCTGGTGTTAACTTTGGCGCCAAAAAAAAATTCACTTTCTTTTGCGTCATACTTGGCGCCAGTTTTTTTTGTATATTACCCCTCTTCCTTTAATGCTTCTGGTTCTCTTTATATTTTTAAGAGCTATGATGCTTAATTTTGTTGCATCTTACTTTAGCATAAGCATTTTTTCCCATTCCTGAAACTGCTATATGAGGAAATTGGATATTTTGTTTAAATGTTTTGTTTTGTTTTTTTACATTTTGCAAGATGTCTCAGTCTGATCCTGTCTCTGATGTTGCTGTAGAAACACAGTTCTACCAAAGCTAAGTGTGTCTGTTGTAAATTAGCTGATGTTATTTCTTAAAGGGCCACTGTAAGAAAATATTTTCTATGCCTGTTACTAACTAACTACCCCAAATACGCTTTTTATCAATAGCATTTCATTAACATATCTCTACCGTATATCAGAAATCTTGTCTGCAAATTTAATTGTTTTCCAAACCCACTCCGTGGGTATCCTTTGCTCTGTACCAATCCGTTTACAAAACCTAGGTTTCAAAATGGCGCTTTAAACACAAAGTTATTGGTTTTAGTATTTTGAACATGCAGTGCTGAAAATAGTGGGCAGGATAACGTGACACCATCGGCGAATAAAATATATAACTTTTAGAACGTTATGAAACTTCGTTTTGGAGAAAATATAGGTCAGTAGGTTTTAATTAATGTTTATTAACTTTAATATGTTAGTTGTTTAGCTTAAAAATTATAACAGAAAGTAATCCTTTAAGCTCAATTATGTGGCATTTGTCATGACAAGCTGTTGAATGCTGATAATGTTTCTATTAGTACAAATACATCGTCTGTTGTTCCTTCAACATCTAATGTACCTGCTATTCCTGCAGATGTAAATAATTATATTGTTGCAGCTATAGAAAAGGCTATGTCTGCTATTCTGCCTTTAAATAAACGTAAAAGGTCTTTTAAAACTTCTCATAATTCTGATGAAATTTGTATTGACCGGCAACATACTGAAGTATCCTCTGCTGATGAGGATCTCAATTGGGTATTGAAGTGTCTAGTCCTCTTGATAACAAAGCCAGTAACAATTTAAATTCTGTTTTTAAACCTCCAATGGTTGCTCCTCAAGTTTTTCCTATTCCAGATGCTGATATGATTACTAAGGAATGGTCTAAGCCTGATTCTTCTTTTAATCCTTCTAGGTTTAAGAAGTCGTATCCTTTACCTGTGGCTAATTTAGATTTTTTGGAAAAAGTCCCTAAAGTTGATGGGGCTATTTTCACTTTTGCCAAACGTACTACTATTCCTATGGAAGATAGTACTTCTTTTAAGGATCCTTTAGACAGGAAGATTGAATCTTATCTCAGAAAAGCTTATTTACATTCTGGTAATATACTTAGACCTGCTATTTCTATGGCTGATGTGGCTGCTGCTTCCACTTTTTGGTTGGACAGTTTAGCTCGTCGGGTAGAAGATTCTGATTTGTCTAGCATTGTTCTTCTGCTTAAACATGCTAATCATTTCATTTGTGATGCTATATTTGACATTATTAAGATCGATGTTAAATCTATGTCTTTAGCTATTTTAGCTAGAAGAGCTTTATGGCTTAAATATTGGAATGCTGACATGGTGTCTAAATCTAGATTACTATCTCTATCTTTCCAGGGTAAGAATTTATTTGGTTTTCAATTGGATTCTATTATTTCCACTATCACTGGGGGGAAGGGAGTTTTTTTTACCCCAAGATAAAAGTCTAAGGGTAAATTTAAGACTCCTAATCATTTTCGTTCCTTTCGTCAGAATAAAGAACAAAAACATATTCCTTCCCCTAAGGCCTCTGGTTCCAATTGGAGACCATCTTCAAATTGGAATAAGACCAAGCCTTATAAAAAAGCAAATCCAGCCCCCAAAACTGTATGAAGGTACGGCCATCAATCCAGTTCAGCTGGTGGGGGGCAGATTGAAATTATTTCAGGAAATTTGGACAAGTTCTGTTCAGAATCAGTGGATTCAGAATATTGTGTGTCAAGGGTATCTAATAGGTTTCAGGATAAGACCTCCCGTGGAACGATTCTTTCTTTCTCATTTTCCAACAAATCCTATGAAGGCTCAAGCTTTTCTAAAATGTGTTTCAGATCTAGAACTTTCAGGGGTGATTGTACCATTTCCTCTCCAGGAACAGGGTTTGGGGTTCTATTCAAATCTATTCATTGTCCCAAAGAAAGAATTCTTTCAGAAAAAGTTCTGGATATGAAGTTTTGTAAGAGTCCCAACTCTTAAGATGGTGAGTATAAGGACTATTCTGCCTTTTGGTTCAGCAAGGGCATTTTATGTCAACAATAGACTTACAGGATGCTTATCTTCATATTCCAATTCATCCAAACCACTATCGGTTTCTGAGATTCTCTTTTCTAGACAAGCATTACCAATTTGTCGCTCTTCCATTTGGCCTAGCGACCACTCCAAGAATCTTTTCGAAGGTTCTCTGTGCCCTTCTATCTGTAATCGGAGAGCAGGGTATTACAGTGTTTCCTTATTTGGACGATATCTTGGTACTAGCTCAGTCTTTTCATTTTTATCAAAATCTCACAAGAAACAACTAGTGTGGTTTCTTCAAAGGCATGGTTGGAGGATCAATTTACAAAAGAGTTTCTTGATTCCTCAAACAAGGGCCACCTTTTTAGGTTTCCAGATAGATTCAGCGTCCGTGACTCTGTATTTAACAGACAAGAGGCAAATTAAATTGGTTTTAGTTTGACTAAACCTTCAGTCTCGATCATTCCCTTCAGTGGCTTGTGCATGGAAGTTTTAGGTCTTATGACTGCAGCATCGGTCATGATCCCCCTTTACTTGTTTTCATATGAGATCTCTGCAGCTATGCATGCTGAATTATTGGTGCAGGGATTATACTCGGATATCACAACTGATATACTTAAATAGAATAGTGGGCATTCAACTCTCTCTGTCTTGGTGGTGGACCATCACCGTATTGTTCAAGGGGCCTTTTTGTTCATCATTCCTGGACTGTGATCTCAATGGATGCAAGTCTTACAGGTTGGGGAGCTGTCTGGGGGTCTCTGACAGAACAAGAGGTTTGGAACCCTCAAGAGGTGAGGTTACCAATCAATATTTTAGAACTTCGTGCTATCTTCAGAGCTCTTCAGGCTTGGCCTCTATTAAACAGAGAACTTTTCATTTGTTTTGTTTTCAGTCAGACAATATCACAACAGCGGCATATGTCAATCATCAGAGAGCGACTTGCAGCTCTTTAGCAATGAAAGAAATATCTCAGATACTTTCTTGGGTGGAGTTCAACTCTTGTCTAATTTCTGTGATTCATATTCCAGGTGTAGACAATTGGGAAGCGGATTATCTCAGTCGTCAGACTTTGCATCCGGGGGAGTGGTCTCTCCATCCAGATGTGTTTCATCAGATTGTGCAGATGTGAGGTCTTCCAGAAATAGATCTGATGGCCTCCGGTTTGAATAACAAACTTCCCAGATATCTTTCCAGATCCAAGTATCCTCAGGCGGAGATGGTGAATGCTTTAGCAGTTCCTTGGTTTTTACCAACCTGCTTAAATTTTCCCGCCTCTAGTTCTTCCAAGGGTGATCTCCAAGATCATAATGGAACAATCTCATGTGTTTCTGGTAGCACCAGCATGGCTTCACAGGTTTTGGTATGCGGCTTTTGCCTGGATGTCCAGTTGCCAACCTTGGCCACTTCCTTTAAAGCCAGACCTTCTGTCTCAAGGGTCGTTTTTCCATCAGGATCTCTAAATTTGAAGGTATGGAAATTTAACGCTTAGTTCTTAATCACTGAGTCAGAGAAACTTTTATGACTAACACTATGTTACAGGCTCGTAAGCCTGTTTCGAGGAAGATTTATTATCGGGTTTGGAAAACCTATATTTCATGGTGCTCCTCTCATAATTTTTCCTGGCATTCTTTTAGAATTCCTAGGATGTTAGTTTCTTCAGGATGGTTTGGATAAGGGTTTGTTTGCAAATACTTTAAAGGGGCAAATATCTGCTCTTTCTGTCTTATTTCATAGAAATATTGCTAAACTTCCTGATATTCACTGTTTTGTTCAGGCTTTGGTTCGTATCAAACCAGGAGTCTCAATTTGGTTTTAAGGATTTTGCAGGCTCCTCCTCTTGAGCCAATGCATTCTTTGGATATTAAACTACTTTCTTGGAAAGTGTTATTTCTTTTGGCTATCTCTTCTGCTAGAAGAGTTTCAGAGTTGTCAGCTCTCTTGTAAGTCTCCTTATCTGATTTTCCATCAAGATAAAGCTGATTTTTTTTTTTTTTGTATAAAAGCACTTTGTTTTTTCCGGTTCCTCTTTTTGTATGCTTTTTTACTCCTTTTTACACCTCACTACTTGGCTATATGTTAAACTAAGGTATGAGTGTGGTGGGAGGTGTATTTTACAGGCATTTTGAGGTTTAGAAGACTTTGCCCCCTCCTGGTAGGAATGTATATCCCATACGTCATTAGCTCATGGACTCTTGCCACTATGAAAGAAATGAACTTATCAGATAAGTTCTTACAAAATTATGTTGTTACAAGAGTTCCTGGCACTTCAAGTTATAGTGAAATGATATATTGTCAAATGAAATTATTGCCGTTAATAGCAACTGTAATGATTTAATTTGACAATATGTCATCTCATTATAACTTGATATCCTAATCAGGTTCTTGGTATTAACGTCCATATGTATAAAGCACATTCAACGTCCATTTGTAATGCACTTCTGCAGTAAGCTTTAAAACATATATTTATCTTTCTCTTTTTCTTCCTGAAAGAACCTATCAGAATGTAACATACAGACAAAGCCAACACCACTAGTTTTTATGCCGTGCTGACCATAGGATTAATGTGTATAGTATATTTTCTGCTACTCTAGGCTAATACCTTTCTATCACTTTCTAATAGACTTATACATGGGTCTTTCAGACAAACTGAATTTTTGCTTAACACCCCATTTTCTTCCCCCACTGTTAATCATTCACTTCCCACCACTACAACCTTGCTGTACAATCTTATTTTTTTCATCTCTCTCATTCTCTTTAAGATCCCTCATACTAAAGTACCCCCATACCTCAGATTCTTACACACTGTCAACATAACAGGTTTGTAGTAAGTGGAGAAGGAAATCATTTAACTGATGTTAACCACCACAGAGCAGGAAGGGCAGGTGTAGGAGAAGTAGCAGCAGGCTGCAGAGTTACTGAACTAGGTAGGCCTCACAATACATAAACTTCATAAATACACCTCCAGTGAAGGAAGAGGACAAATGCATGCCTAGAGTCTCTTGGACACAGCGGCCAGCAGTTCCCTAAGGAGGATGTGCACCACAAAACAGGAAGGGCAGGAGCAGACCGCAGAGTTACTGAACTAGGTTGGCCTCTGGTACACAAACTTCAAAAATACACCTCAAATGGAGGAGGACAAACACATGCTTAGAGTCCCTTGCACACAGTGGCCAACAGTTTGTTATGATTTTTATTTGACTACCACAAAGCAGGAAGGGCTAGTTCAGGAGAGGCAGAGTTACCTAAGTGGCAGCAGGGTAACTGAAGTAAGCCTCAGATTATAGAACACAAATACCAAAAATACACCTCTCAGGAAGGTGAACAAACATGTGCCTAGAGAGTTCCTTGAAAAGAGCAGCTAGCAGGTCTTTAAGGATTTGGTATTGACTGATGACAACCACAGAGCATGGAAGGGCAAGGGCGGCAGAGTTACTGAAGTAGGCCTCTGGATTATAGTACACCAACCCTATAAATTCACCTCTAAGGAAAGGGGCAAGTGGAGTGAAATAATATGGGTGAAATGTAATAAAGTTTTCACATTCCACACCTGCTCCGTTAAACTCTTTTGAAGTTTTTCTTGTAAACTCAATTCAGAGATCTGTTTACAAAATCCTTGTGAAATTATTTTGATGTGAGCATAAGCAGTATCTCTCAGAAACCCAACGTAAACAGAAGCAATAGATTCACAATGCTTTTGGTGAAGGGAGGGAACTTCGGGGAGATGCACAAATGGTGGAATTTGCATCAGTTACTGTTGCGACCACGGTCTTGCACGTTTCTTTTTACTAACAATGTGTGTACTTCACTTTTTGGCAAAACACCTTTTATGACTTCCAGGCCAACCTCCAGCCTGATACTGTCTTCATGAACTCCTGCCTCTACAACATAGGTATGACTTAAAACAAATAGAAGAATCCAAGACAAAGCAAACAAAGAGATGTTCCAAAACTCTGTTGCACACTGTGCCTAGCTGTTCCCTAATGATTTGTCATTGATTGATGACCACCCCAGAGGAAGAGCAGCAGCATTTCTGAAGTAGGCCATCCTCTAGATTTTAGTGTACCAACCATATACATAAACCTTCAAGGTAGGCAAAGGCAAAAAGACATGCCAAAACGTTGAATTCCAGTTAAATCTAAACCATTAAAGCCAAACATTATCTTCCCAGTGTTTGTAATCCAAACTTACATTTGGATGCTTCAGTTCTAGCAAGTAAATGCTTATTCCTTGGTCTGCTTTTACAAAACTGCATTTCAGTTAAACACAAGAAATAACGCTGCAGTGTAGAAGTATTGCAGGCTACTTCCACAGCAGTGTTAAAAATAGTAACCTTCTTAGGCAGGAACAGGAGAAGGAAGGGCTTCTTAAACAAGACAACATCACTACTAGGTGAAAACTGACTTTGGAGATGGTGGAACATTGGAGCAGCAACCATGGTCTCAAAGTATCCCTAATAGGCCAGGTTTTCATTATAGCTGAACTAGAGCACGGGTGTAATACACAGCTGATGGGCTACAGCAGATTAGTAATCATGGTTACTGATCATCTGATTATTTCACATGTGCTCTAGTTCAGCTATAACAAAAACCTGGCCTGTGGGTGTACATGAGGCCCTTGGTTGTTGAAGACCTGAGAAACACTGCTCCATGCTATGGCTTCCTGTCAATATTTGGGATCGGGAGCCCATTAGGCAGAGTTGAATGGATCAAGCTTCCTGTTCAGCATGCCCAATTCAGCAAGCAATATGGAAATTTCTGTTAAATAAGTGGCCCAGCACTTAATTTCTAAAGGAGTTAATTCAGCATTGCTGCCTTATTTTAGAGTGGGTGATGATCTTCTCTTACAAAATGGTTATGCTGCAATAAGAGCCTACATTCATAAGTCTTGCTTACATTACTCCACTACTAGTGGAGATGGCAACTGACAACATGGGTAGTGATTGACACTGATGCACTTACTGGTTGCTCTACAACTGGAAATGATGGTGGCAATAGAAATAATCAATGTAAATAGATACTGCTGGTCTAAAACCCTCAATGCAGACTCTGTAGTAGGATATCCTCCTTCACTACTCATTACTTCATTACTCTGGTCCAGAGTAACGGAAGGCTATAGAAGACAGTTAGAAGTCTGAATAATATATCCTCATTGGCCAAACCAGATACTGGGCAAATCTATTCAATAATTCCCTCTTCTTCCTAACTGCTTTGCACAATGGGATTATCTACTTCTACTACTTCAACGCCTGTCCTGCTGCTGCTGGGAGACAATTTTCTGGTTCTGATAAAACCACCCAGCTACTGCTATAAAATATGGAGGAAATCGGGAGAGGGGCAGAACTAGAAGTAGTAGAACTGATGGTGACACTGGGGTGAACTCTGGTTAGGTGGTTTTGGGAATAGGCAGTTGATGTGTACATGAAGGCTGCTTGGTAACCTAAGACCCCCTCCTGATCATACTACTAGGTCAAACAATGTCAATTCAGCATCATGTATGTATTGTGCCACCAATCAGCAAGCCATTACCCAGGGGCTGAACCAAAAATGGGTCAGCTCCTAACCTTACATTTCTGCTTTTTCAAATAAAGATAGCAAGTAAAGAAAAATTGATAATAGGAGTAAATTAGAAAGTTGCTTAAAATTGCACGCATCTGAATCGTGAAAGAAAAAATTAGGTTCAGCATCCCTTTAACTAATAAAGTGTTGCATAATCACACACTCCTAAGTCTTGACTTCCTCCTAAACACATATAATTTTATAATGTAACAATTTCCTAATACGCTAAACACTTTATAATATACAGTTAGCAAAAAGATCAGTATAAGTGTAGCAATGTGAATATCACTACCATGTTATTGACACAAATCGTAATCATTATCAAAGTTACCAAAATATTTTATTTCTCTCCTAGGATCAGAATTGTCCATTTCATTTTGTACAATACCGGTAGCAGCCAGACAGGTAAGCAGGAACCGGTATCTGGCTACAGATAACTGATTTGTAGTCAAGTTAGAGATCTATTTCCAAAATTTTAGTAATGCATTACAAAGTCCTAAGTCCAAAGACTTCTACTGTATTTTGGAGTTGGTGGAAACCTCACAGAAGTATTCAGGAGGCTGTCGTCTTATAAACTTTACATACCCCTTCCTTTTTCTGCTACTGTAAGATATGTCTCTACCTATACAGTCTAAGACTTTACAGGGCTATGTATTTTTTTTTTTTTATTTTTTTACACAGATGAAGAAAGAAGACCCCTGGCAGTTAGCGAATACCTCTCATACCACCCCTATAGACATTCCTGTTGTGGAAAAGCCCTTTTTTATTCTTATTAGAACCAAACTTTAAGGATATTATTGGTGGGAAAATGATTTTCACCATATGGATAGGACGTAATAGTATATGGAGCAGTAAGGTTTTGTGCCATAAAACTACTACTCAAAATGTGCCGCCCTTGTTGCCTTAGGTTAACATGTGCTTTATATTGGGTTCTTTTATTCCAAGTAGTCCTATTTTTTTATTGTGTTGTAAAATGAATGATTTATGTTCCGCTTTCAGGGGAAGATCGCTTTCCATCTTGATGTTTTAGACATCTTTTCAAGCTTTTGAAAAGAATTTTCCTCTTTGGGATTTAAATTTAGCTCTTCAGGTTTTTCTGCATTACCCCTTTAAAGTAATGCATAGGATGTCATTGACTTTTTGGGCCAAGTTTGACAAACTCCTGTTGGCTCTTTCAGTGGCTATTAGTGTTTTTAGCGATGGATGCTCTGCTTTTACTGTCTAAAACAGTTACCGGATGTGAGTAGAGTTGTCACATTATTTTTTTGCAAGTTAATATAGATGTCAGAACAACTGGTCGGTCGTTGTCCATTTTTGTGGTTACATTAAGACACCTAATTGAAATGCTTCTTTGTCCTCTTTGATATAGTTCGTGATCCTTTTAGTTGATAATAAAAAATGCCTTTGAAGGTAAAGGCACATTCTACAGTTCCATATCGGGCTAAAAGCCACAAACCTACGTGTTATAACTCTACAAAGTTGTCATATATTTGCTCTTGCATACTATTACTTTGTTGAAGCATTACAATTATTTTCTTTCATGTAATTGGCAAGAGTCCGTGAGCTAGTGACGTATGGGATATACAATCCTACCAGGAGGGACAACGTTTCCCAAACCTCAAAATGCCTATAAATACACCCCTCACCACACCCACAATTTAGTTTTACAAACATTGCCTCCTATGGAGGTGGTGAAGTAAGTTTGTGCTAAGATTTCTACGTTGACATGCGCTTCTCAGCTTTTTTGAAGCCCGATTCCTCTGAGTACAGCGAATGTCAGAGGGATGTGAAGAGAGTATCACCTATTGAATGCAATGATTTTCCTCACGGGGATCTATTTAATAGGTTCTCTGTTATCGGTCAGAGAGATTAATCTCCTACCTGCCTTTTCAGATGGACGATTATACTCTCATATACCATTACCTCTACTGATAACTGTTTCAGTAGTGGTTTGGCTATCTACTATATGTGGATGGGCAGTCTTTTTTGGTAAGTATGTTTTTTATTACTTAAGACACCCCAGCTATGGTCTGTCACTTTATGCATTTATATAAAGTTCTAAATATATGTATTGCACTTATATTTGCCATGAGTCAGGTTCATGTATTTCCTTGTGCAGACTGTCAGTTTCATATTTGGGAAATAAACATATTAAGAAATATTTTTTTCTTACCTGGGGTTTAGTCTTTTTTTCAAATTGACTACTTTTTTCTTACAAATTGCGGGCAGCATTAGGCCCGCGGGTGCGCCAAATGCTAGACTTTATTGCGTCATTCTTGGCGCCAGAAATTTTTGGCGTGAAAAGTACGTCCGTTGACGCAAATTTGTCATTTCCGGCGTTGTAGTTGACGCGGAAGCCTTACACACGGTTGCGTTGTTAGTGACGCAAGTGTGTAATTTCCGGATATTATTGGCGCCAAAAATTATTTCTTACGTTGTGCGTCATACTTGGCGCCAAATTTTTCATTAGTTTTATACCCCATTGCTGTTTGCCTCTTGCCTTTTTCTATATCAGAGGGCTATGCTGTTTGCATTTTTCCCATTCCTGAAACTGTCATATAAGGAATTGATCATTTTGCTTTCTATGTTGTTTTTTCTTTTACATTTTGCAAGATGTCTCAATCTGATCCTGCCTCAGAAGTATCTGTTGGAACTTTGCTGCCTGACATCGGTTCTACCAAAGCTAAGTGCATTTGTTGTAAGATTGTGGAAATTATATCTCCGAATGTCATTTGTAAATAAACTTTTACATGCTTAGAATGTATCCATCAGTAATAGTGCATTGCCAGTTGCAGTTCCATCAACTTCTATTGTACATGATATACCTATGAATTTTAAAGAATTTGTTACTGATTCTATTCAGAAGGCTTTGTCTGCATTTCCGCCTTCTAATAAACGTAAAAGGTCTTTTAAAACTTCTCATTCAGTTGATGAAATTTCATATGACCAACAATATAATGATTTATCCTCCTCTGATTAGGATCTGTCTGATTCAGAAGATCCCTCCTCAGATATTGACACTGACAAATCTACTTATTTGTTTAAAATAGAGTATATTCGTTCTTTGTTAAAAGAAGTGTTAATTACTTTGGATATTGAGGAAGCTAGGTCTCTTGACATTAAGACTAGTAAACGTTTAAATGCTGTTTTTTTTAACCTCCTGTGGTTACTCCAGAGGTTTTTCCTATTCCTGATGCTATTTCTGATATGATTTCTAAGGAATGGAGTAAGCCAGGTACTCTTTTTATTCCTTCTTCAAGGTTTAAAAAATTGTATCCTTTACCAGCAATTTCTATAGAGTTTTGGGAAAAGATCCCCAAAGTTGATGTGGCTATCTCTACTCTTGCTAAACGTACCACTATTCCTATGGAAGATAATACTTCTTTTAAAGATCATTTATATAGGAAACTTGAATCCTATCTAAGGAAAGCGTATTTATATTCAGGTCATCTTCTCACGCCTGCAATTTCTTTGGCTGATGTTGCTGCTGCATCAACTTTTTGGTTGGAGAATTTAGCGCAACAAGAATTGGATTCTGACATATCTAGCATTGTTCGCTTACTGCAACATGCTAATCATTTTATTTGTAATGCCATTTTTGATATTATCAAAATTGATGTTAGATCCATGTCTTTAGCTATTTTAGCTAGAAGAGCTTTATGGCTTAAATCTTGGAATGCTGATATGACATTATTATCTCTTTCTTTCCAAGGTAATAATTTATTTGGTTCTCAGTTGGATTCTATTATTTCAACTGTTACTGGAGGAAAGGGGATTTTTCTGCTTCAGGATAATAAAAAAAAACTAAGGGTAAATCTAAGGCTTCTAACAGTTTTCGTTCCTTTCATCAAAAAAAGGAACAAAAATCTAATCCTTCCCCCAATGAATCTGTCTCCAATTGGAAGCCTTCCTCAAATTGGAATAAATGCAAGCCTTTTAAAAAAGTCAACACCTAAGTCCGCATGAAGGTGCGGCCCTCATTCCAGCTCAGCTGGTAGGGGGCAGATTAAGGTTTTTCAAGGATTTTTGGATAAATTCTGTCCAAAATCAATGGTAAGACCTCCTGTGAGAAGATTTTTTCTCTCACGTATCCCAGCAAATACAGTAAAAGCTCAGGCTTTCCTGAAGTGTGTTTCAGACCTGCAGTCTTCAGGGGTAATCATGCCGGTTCCTTTTCACGAACAAGGTCTGGGGTTTTATTCAAATCTATTCATTGTCCCAAAGAAGGAAAATTCATTCAGACCAGTTCTGGATCTGAAAATTTTGAATAGTTATGTAAGAGTACCAACTTTCAAGATGGTGACTATAAGGACTATTCTGATTTTTGTTCAGCAAGTACATTATATGTCTACAATAGACTTTCAGGATGCATACCTTCATATTCTGATTCATCCAGAACATTTTCAGTTCCTGAGATTCTCTTTTCTAGGCAAGCATTACCTATTTGTTGCTCTTCCGTTTGGCCTAGCAACAGCTCCAAGAATCTTTTCAAAGGTTCTAGGTGCCCTACTCTCTGTAATCAGAGAACAGGGTATTGCGGTGTTTCCTTATTTGGACGATATCTTGGTTCTAGCTCAGTCTTTACGTTCTGCAGAATCTCACACAAATCAACTAGTGTTTCTTCAAAAACATGGTTGGAGGATCAATTTACCAAAAAGTTTCTTGATTCCTCAGACAATGGTCACCTTTTTAGGTTTCCAGTTAGATTCAGTGTCCATGACTCTGTCTCTAACAGACAAGAGACGTTTGAAATTGGTTGCAGCTTGTTGGCACCTTCAGTCTCAGTCATTCCCTTCAGTGGCTATGTGCATGGAAGTTTTAGGCCTCATGACTGCAGCATCGGACGCGATTCCTTTTGCTCGTTTTCACATGAGACCTCTCCAGCTTTGTATGCTGAATCAATGGTGCAGGGATTATACAAAGATATCACTGTAAATATCCTTAAATCCCAATGTTTGACACTCTCTGACGTGGTGGTTAAATCACCAGTGTTTAGTTCAAGGGGCTTCCTTTGTTCGGCCAACCTGGACTGTGATCACTACAGACGCAAGTCTTTCAGTTTGGGGAGCTGTTTGGGGATCTCTGACAGCACAAGGGGTTTGGAAATCTCAAGAGGCGAGATTACCAATCAATATTTTAGAACTCCGTGCAATTCTCAGAGCTCTTCAGTTTTGGCCTCTGTTGAAGAGAGAACCATTCATTTGCTTTCAGACAGACAATATCACAACTGTGGCATATGTCAATCATCAGGGTGGGACTCACAGTCCCCTAGCTATGAAAGAAGTATCTCGGATACTTGCTTGGGCGGAGTCCAGCTCCTGTCAATTTTTGCTGTGCATATCCCAGGTGTTGACAATTGGGAGGCGGATTATCTCAGCCGTCAGACTTTACATCCAGGGAAGTGGTCTCTCCATCCAGATGTGTTTTCTCAGATTGTTCAGATGTGGGGTCTTCCAGAGATAGATCTCATGGCCTCTCATCTAAACAAGAAACTTCCCAGATACCTGTCCAGGTCCAGGGATGTTCAGGCAGAAGCAGTGGATGCGCTGAAACTTCCTTGGTGTTATCATCCTGCTTACATTTTCCCGCCTCTAATTCTTCTTCCAAGAGTGATATCCAAAATTATCATGGAACAATAGTTTGTGTTGCTGGTGGCTCCAGCATGGCCACACAGGTTTTGGTATGCAGATCTTGTTCGGATGTCCAGTTGCCAATCTTGGCCACTTCCGTTAAGGCCGGACCTACTGTGTCAAGTTCCGTTTTTCCATCAGGATCTCAAAACATTAAATTTGTAGGTATGGAAATTGAACGCTTAGTACTTAATAATAGAGGTTTCTCTGACTCAGTGATTACTATGTTACAAGCTGGTAAATCTGTCTCTAGAAAGATTTATTATCGAGTTTGGAAGACTTATATTTCATGGTGTTCTTCTCATAAATTCTCTTGGCATTCTTTTAGAATTCCAAGAATTTTACAGTTTCTTCAGGATGGTTTGGATAAGGGTTTGTCTGCAAGTTCATTGAAGGGACAAATCTCTGCTCTTTCAGTTTTGTTTCACAGAAAGATTGCTAAACTTCCTGATATTCACTGTTTTGTACAGGCTTTAGTTCGTATTAAGCCTGTCATTAAATCAATTTCTCCTCCTTGGAGTCTTAATTTGGTTTTAAAGGCGTTACAGGCTCCTCCGTTTGAGCCTATGCATTCTTTGGACATTAAACTACTTTCTTGGAAAGTGTTGTTCCTTTTGGCCATCTTTTCATCAAGATAAGGTGGTTTTGTGGACTTCATTTAAATTTTTACCTAAAGTTGTGAATTCTAACAACATTAGTAGATAAATTGTTGTCCCTTCCTTGTGTCCTAATCCTAAGAATTCTTTGGAAAAATCCTTACATTCTTTGGATGTGGTGAGAGCTTTGAAATATTATGTTGAAGCTACTAAAGATTTCAGGAAGACTTCTAGTCTATTGTTTATATTATCTGGTCCTAGGAAAGGCCAGAAGGCCTCTGCTATTTCCTTGGCTTCTTGGTTAAAGCTTTTCATTCTTCAAGCTTATTTGGAGTCGGGTCAGGCCCCGCCTCAGAGAATTACAGCTCATTCTACTAGATCAGTCTCCACTTTGTGGGCTTTTAAGAATGAAGGGTCAGTTGATCAGATTTGCAAAGTGGTAACTTGGTCCTCTTTGCATACATTTACTAAATTCTACCATTTTGATGTATTTGCTTCTTCTGAAGTAGTCTTTGGCAGAAAAGTTCTTCAGGCAGCTGTTTCAGTTTGATTCTTCTGCTGATGTTTTAAGTTTTTTTTCTTTTCATTATGAGAATAACTTTTATTTTGGGTTGTGGATTATTTTTTTCAGCGGGAAATGGCTGTTATTTATTTTTATCCCTCCCTCTCTAGTGACTCTTGAGTGGAGTTCCACATCTTGGGTATTGATATCCCATACGTCATTAGCTCATGGACTCTTGCCAATTACATGAAAGAAAACATAATTTATGAAAGAAGTTACCCGATAAATGAATTTCTTTCATATTGGCAAGAGTCCATGAGGCCCACCCTTTTTATGGTGGTTATGATTTTTTTTGTATAAAGCACAATTATTTCCAAATTCCTTTGTTGATGCTTTTTACTCTTTTCTTTATCACCCCACTTCTTGTCTATTCATTAAACTGAATTGTGGGTGTCGTGAGGAGTGTATTTATAAGCATTTTGAGGTTTGGGAAACTTTACCCCTCCTGGTAGGATTGTATAATATCCCATACATCACTAGCTCATGGACTCTTGCCAATATGAAGGAAATGAATTTATCAGGTAAATTCTTACATAAATTATGTTTTTGCACCTTCAAAGGCAGCTTTTACAAGATAGTTCCTGCACACACGATGTCTTGACATAATTCTGTGTTTCTTTATTCTCACCACACTAGTTCCTGAATCATTGTCACTATGAGAGTGATGTGTGTGTATATACACTTACTGATATATAAATATCTTCACTACCAGTATAGCAACATATGAAGTCTTCCCAGACACGAGTGTGTGTGTGTGTTTGGTCTGACTTTCCAGAGCTGTGTTTAGAGCTCAGGACTCCACTTTCTGCATTGTTTCCCCAAATATCTTCTGACTTGACTGGACATGAACATAAGCAGGAGGAGAAAAGGGAGAATTATAGGAAGATAAATATGTCTGAAGACTATTGGAAGGTTTCTACCTTTAATGCACAGGGCAATAAAACTCACCCGTTCTTGAATATGTTACCACTTATGTTGTTCTATGAAGAAGCAGCATGTTTCACTTGTATGTAGTCTGTGTCTGTCTCTCTACCATCCTCTCTTTCCCCCCTCTCCTTCATCCTCTATTTTTCTCTCCATACCGGTCTCCTCCATTCTCTTTTCTTCTAACTTTTCCTTTTCTTCATGCCTCAATTCTTTTTTCTCCATATACTGGTTTTGATCATGATGCTGAGTCTATTTGTCATAGTTACTTTCTGCTTTTCCTTCAGAGAAACTGGATCATCTCATAACACTTGGGGTTTTTGAGACCGCTTTCCCTTTACATAATGTAAGTCAGAATCCTGTTTGTCCTGTTCTGCTGCCGCATTACAATACTACCTTCTGCTAATATTTATGAGTCAATCATCATAGGAACCGCAATGCTGAAGTGAAGTCACTTTGTTTAATGATGTGCTGCTTTGATTTACCATTAATGTATTGTCTAATCAAGTTGTGGTGTCTGTTTAGTATAGTTTGTGACATGATCTAATGACATCATAATTAATAGTTTGTTGTTAAGTGACAGTTCCATGTTAGACAAATAAAAGTGTAATAAAAATCAATACATATTAATAACTCTCATGTAGTGATTCACCTGTCAAAAAATTGTGTGTGTGTGTATATATATATATATATATATATATATATATATATATATATATATATATATATATATATATATATATATATATATATATATATATATATATGCAAAACTAATGTTATCCTTTAGTACCCCCAACAGGCCAGGTTTTTATTGTAGCTGAACTAGAGCACAGGTGAAATAATCAACTGATGGGTAAGACCAGGTTAAAGATTTGTATAGAAACATTTTTGTAATATACATATATTCCCAAAAATGCTTTTAATAAAAGCTATAGCTGTTTCAAAAGTGTATTTAAGTATGCACCGTGCACCAGCATTTTATACACAGCTCTTGCTCAGAGAGCCTAAGATGCTTGTACCATCTGGTAATGATTCAGTTTAATTGCTGACAGGGTACAAGCCCTACTGGTGCTCTGAGCAACTGCAGTATTTTAATGCTTGTGCACTGAGACTATCTAGATATGCTTCACATGCACGTGCAGAGAAACATGTTGTGAAAAAGCCCCTTTTCTAATATTGGGTCAGTGACTTAAATCTGTGTCAGGCTTTTCCTTTTATATACCATTTACCTTATTTAAAGAATGATACTTACACCAGTCTTATATAAGGATGAAATTATTAAATTACAGAACTATACATGAGTGGTGAGAGAAGCGTCTAACATACAAGGCTTTATTCTTCTAATCTATCTACACTATAATGTGTGCATGCAAAGGAAGATGAAGTCTCTCTTTTACCTAGGTGTATTTGTCCTTCCTTTTTCCTTCATTCAAGCTGCTTCTCAAAACATATTTATAGCCAAGCAGCCACACCATGAAGACAGTCCCAGCCAATCAAATCCATTCATCTTCTGTTTTATAACAATTCATCTGTTGAGTTAACTGCCTATAGATGTCGCTGTGGTCCAAGAAATTAGTTTTCCTAATGCCATCTGACCTTTGTGACTTAGTGATGTTGCAAACCTAAAATTTTGCGTTGGCGAACGCGAACTTCTGAAACTGTTAGTGAACGGGCGAACCGCCATAGACTTCAATAGGCAGGCGAATTTTAAAACCCACAGGGACTCTTTCTGGCCACATTAGTGATGGAAAAGTTGTTTCAAGGGTACTAACACCTGGACTGTGGCATGCCGGAGGGGGATCCATGGCAAAATTCCCACGGAAAATTACATAGTTGATGCAGAGTCTAGTTTTAATCCATAAAGGGCATAAATCACCTAACATTCCTAAATTGTTTGGAATAACGTGCTTTAAAACATCAGGTATGATGTTGTATCAATCAGGTAGTGTAAGGGTTACGCCCGCTTCACAGTGACAGACCAAACTCCCCGTTTAAAGGGACAGTCTACACCAGAATTTTTATTGTTTTAAAAGATAGATAATCCCTTTATTACCCATTTCCCAGTTTTGCATAACTAACACATTTTATAATAATATATACTTTTTTTTTTTTATATATATTTATTAAGGCAAACAAACAGATACAGCAATCAAAAAGAAATGAAGGGTAACATCTCCAGAACAATGATACAGGACACTAGTCTAGTACAACTATACATCACATAGTAAAGTGTAAATTATGACAGAGTATCACCCTTCATCAATGCCTCTTTTTATAATAATTAAGCACTCTAGTGTCCTCGATAAAATAGAGATCCCCTCATGGGATCTGGCAACTAAATCAAACTGAAGACATCTTCCAGGAATTCACAAAGTCCTCATCATATGCTGGTAAAATCATCATGGAATAAGCTTACTTTACGCTTATGTAAGTAACATGTCATGTGGTAGAGGCAAACTTTGGGTTAAAGATACAGTCTCAATCAAAAAATGCAAAAGGGGCATCAGAGTTTCTCTGTAAGTGAAAAACAGTAATTTACCAAAATAGAGCTCAGGTGCCACTACAACCATAACTCAACATTTACATTGAACTTTTATAAAAACATAGACATCAGTTAACTTATTATTTTTGATAGTTATCAGAAAACTCGAGTATGAGAAACAAGGAATAATATATTAAATTAAGGCCCAAAGAGCCTTTTCTTATGATTGCAGGGGAAAACTTAACAATGACACTTCGGATTAAGCAGAGACTGCTCAACTCTGCCAAAGGGGGGTGGGGAGGAGAAAGTATTCATCCCTACCTCACCAGAGTGGTTGTGGGGGGAGAGATAGGCCAGCAACAATACATCCTATTATTACTGCTGGATACTATAACCAACAATTGAATAGGCTCTGGTATTACTAAGAGAGTACCCAAGGAATTTTAGATGCGGCCAGTTTCCAGGTGTTCACATGCTGAGAGGTGTTCTATATGTGATGCATATTGGTAGTTATAAAAAGTGTATAAATAAAACAAACCGTTATGTGTAGGAAACTAAATGACAGTACCAACTTATTGTCTGGTATAGTGCACTATAGCGAGGGTAATGCCTCCTGAATTTACTATCAGGGACTTAAGATTGGGGTAGCAGCAATATATCAATCTACTGTTTAGAACAGATTAGGCAGTACCAGCTCCCACACTCAAATTCCTGCCCTTCCAGCCCCAGGCAGCAGCGGTTGTAATTGCTATTATGAAAGAGGAAAAAAAAAAAAATGACTCAAACTAATTCATTCATACATAAAGAGAGCTGGCCACACTCTCTATAGGTTGTTTGATTAGGAAGCCGAGTGCAGGAAACCCACTGTGTATTCGTGTGACAAGAATAGCTGTTAACAGTGCTACATCTCTGAGTTACCTTTATAAAGCAGAGATCCAATCAACCCCACGAGACCAACACACAAACCAATATGTACCCTATAATATAATTTATACAGTTATGCATCGCCCGGGGCTAGCCAAGGAGAAAGGGGGAACTAAGGTATCTGTTCTCAACACCAATTAGCAGTACGGGAGAGTATAGTGCAGAGCAGGCATATATATAACAGCCACCAGTATGTTTAGGTAGCATTTACATCTTTTGTCAATATGTCCCCATTAGTTCTACACCTAGTAGCACAGCAGGAGGGTACAAATCCCCTCAATTTTAGACGTTGGTCTTCATGGATGCAGGTTCCTCAGTTATATCTGTACTAAAGTCACTTGAGAGTCCAGCAAAGTATCTTGGCCATGTGGCCTTCTGCTAATGCAGATCCGTCACTGTGAATAGGTCACCACATTCACCCAATGCCGGACCGGGGGCCGCAAGAGGAGTGCCAGCACACTTCTGCAACTTGATGTATGAGCAGAATACGCCAGCTTTCTTCCCAACCCTGTTGAGACAAGTGCACAGTACCCCACCCTAGTACTGAGTTCTGTTGTGTACTCACATGGACCCTCTGTAGTGGAGCGGTAGGTTGCGGTAACATGGGGATACGTTCCTGAGAGTGTGCTGGCATCAGGTCACAGTGCGGTACTTGTCTCTTCATATGATCCGCCCAGTGATTCTCAGTTGCACCTATATACTCAATTGGCGGGGGAAAATATCCCACACGATAGAATCTCTGCCCTGGGGCTCGTGTCCGATGGTGGCAATAAAGAAGGGTTCTCTTGGAAGGCTGGGGATGCTTCAGTATTCTGTGGTTTCTGAACTCCCTTATGATCCCCCTCAATCTCATTACCACGCATACGTGCCGATCGGATCGTGTAGAGCAAAGCGTCCAGCCTCTCACATAGCCCCCGCGCATAATCTTCCAGCAGTTCCCTTACCGCATCAAAGGTTATTTGTGCATTCATGTTAGCAAGCGCTGCAACACACAGCAGGCAGTATATTACAACATAAGCTCAGGGTTCAGAAGTCGTCTTTAGTTTCAACGGTCAATCTTGCTGACTGTGTTAGCAATCCAAAATGGCGCCTCAGTGTGTGGCGATCAGCTCCGGCGTAACTGCTCAGCTTAGCACAAATCATTCAGTTTCCCAGATGGTTGCAGCATTCTCGGGGTTCCTTCCTGCAGTGTCACCCTTCCATGTAGTTATTTTTTCTGTTTCTTAATGTGAATAGGGTTTACTTGAATATTGTTTGCGCAGAGCTCCCTGATCATGCGGCCATCTCTGTTGCTGGCCAGCTCCGCCCCCCATAATATATACTTTTAACCTCTGTGATTATCTTGTATCTAAGCCTCTTCAAACTGCCCCTTTTTTAGGTTCTTTTGACAGACTTGCAGTCTAGCCAATCAGTGCCTGCTCCCAGATAACTTCTCGTGTACGAGCACAGTGTTATCTATATGAAATACGTGAACTAACACCCTCTAGTGGTGAAAAACTGTTAAAATGCAATCTGAAAGAGGTGGGCTTCAAGGTCTAAGAAATTAGCATATGAACCTCCTAGGTTAAGCTTTCAACTAAGAATACCAAGAGAACAAAGCAAAATTGGTGATAAAAGTAAATTGGAAAATTGTTTAAAATTACATGCTCTATCTGAATAATGAAAGTTTATTTTGGCCTAGACTGACCCTTTAACGCACCGCAAACAGTCCATTTGCACAACCGCAAACTCCCCATTTGCACAAGGTTGGATACCAAGCTAGCCATGTCCCGTTCCTTGTCCTCACTGATATCATTGAAGGTCTCTTCCTCCACCCAGCCACGTACAACACCAAGGGTCCCTGAAAGGTGACCACAAGCCCCCTGGGATGCCTGCTGTGTTTGGTTTTCCACCTCCTCAAAGCCACCTTCCTCCTCTGACTCCTCTTCTTCAGACTCCTCTCTCTGCGTTGCCACTCTCTGCGTTATTATAAGGTGTGTTAAGTAGTATTATTTCTATCAGTTTAATCCCTGTTATGTCCCCTATCAGGGGACGTGTATATGGCATCGATTTTAGGAACCGGGAGATGGAAAAAGATGCTTGGTCGGTCCTCCTACTTCAAATTTGGGGCACTGCGCGTGCAATCTAATGTGCCACCAGATACGAGTGGTGTGTTAAGTAGTACTATTCTTATCAGTTTAATCCCTGTTATGTGCCTTTTTTTTGGTTTGGTTTTTGAAGCCACAGTGCAGCACCAGAGGCCAGAAAAATTAGGCATGTACACATGCCTGAAAAATTAGGTATTGTTGCAGCCGCTGCTGTAGCAGCAGCCAGACAAATTTATGTTTGTTTCCCAGGCAGAAAGTGCCCTAAAACATTGCGGCTTGAACCCTAGTTGGTGGCGGATAAGTCACGCAAGTCATCCGACATTTTTAGCCCAAGGCAGCTCATCTCATCAGGCCTTTTTTAGTCGAATGTATCGCCCACTGTCAGTCCCTTCGGGATCCATCCCTCATTCATCTTAATAAAGGTGAGGTAATCTAGACTTTTTTGACCTAGGTGACTTCTCTTCTCAGTGACAATACCTCCTGCTGCACTGAAGGTCCTTTCTGACAGGACACTTGAAGCGGGGCAGGCCAGAAGTTCTATCGCAAATTGGGATAGCTCAGGCCACAGGTCAAGCCTGCACACCCAGTAGTCAAGGGGTTCATCGCTCCTCAGAGTTTCGATATCTGCAGTTAAGGCGAGGTAGTCTGCTACCTGTCGGTCGAGTCGTTCTCTGAGGGTGGACCCCGAAGGGCTGTGGCGATTAGTAGGACTTAAAAAGCTCTGCATGTCCTCCATCAACAACACGACTGTACAGCGTCCTGTCCTTGCCGGCGTGGTTGTGGGAGGAGGAGGATTACTTTCTCCTCTTCCCCTGTTAGATTCCCGTTGTGCTGTGACATCACCCTTATACGCTGTGTAAAGCATACTTTTTAATTTATTTTGGAACTGATGCATCCTTTCCGACTTGCGGTAATTCGGTAACATTTCAGGCACTTTATGCTTATATCGGTGGTCTAGTAGCGTGGACACCCAGTACAGGTTGTTCTCCTTCATCCTTTTTATATGAGGGTTCCTCAACAGGCACGACAGCATGAAAGACCCCATTTGCACAAGGTTGGATGCCAAGCTACTCATGTCCCGTTCCTCGTCCTCAGTGATCTCACTGAAGGTATGTTCTTCCCCCCAGCCACGTACAACACCACGGGTACCAGATAGGTGACAACGAGCACCCTGGGATGCCTGTTGTGGTTGGTCTTCCTCCTCCTCCTCAAAGCCACATTCCTCCTCTGACTCCTCTTCCTCACAATCCTCTTCCAGCGTTGCCGCAGGTCCAGCAAGCGATGCTGATAAGGCTGTTTCTGGTGGTGATGGTGACCACAACTCTTCCTCTTCATGATCATCTACGGCCTGATCCAGCACTCTTTGCAGGGCACGCTCCAGGAAGAAAACAAATGGTATGATGTCGATGATGGTGCCTTCGGTGCGACTGACTAGGTTTGTCACCTCCTCAAAAGGACGCATGAGCCTACAGGCATTGCGCATGAGCATCCAGTAACCTGGCAAAAAAATTCCCAGCTCCGCAGAGGCTGTCCTAGCACCCCGGTCATACAAATAGTCATTAACGGCTTTTTCTTGTTGGATCAGGCGGTCGAACATTAGGAGTGTTGAATTCCAACGTGTCGGGCTGTCGCAAATCAAGTGGCTCACTGGCATGTTGTTTCGCCGCTGGATATCTGAAAAGTGCGCCATGGCCGTGTAGGAACGCCGGAAATGGCCACACACCTTCCTGACCTGCTTCAGGACGTCCTGTAAGCCTGGGTACTTATGTACAAAGCGTTGTACGATCAGATTACAAACATGTGCCATGCACGGCACATGTGTCAACTTGTCCAAATTCAATGCCGCCACCAAATTTCTTCCGTTGTCACTAACCACTTTGCCAATCTCCAGTTGGTGTGGAGTCAGCCACTGATCCACCTGTGCGTTCCGGGCGGACAGGAGTGCTGGTCCGGTGTGACTCTCTGCTTTCAGGCAAGTCAACCCCAAGACGGGATGTGGAATAGTAACTGGGGAGCTGGGGGGTGCCGTTGATGTGGAGCAAGACGCAGCAGCAGAAGAGGACTCAGCCGAGGAGGTTATGGAAGAGGATGGAGTAGGAGGAGTAGAGGAGGTGGCAGCAGGCCTGCCTGCAAGTCGTGGCGGTGTCGCCAACTCCTCTGCAGAGCCACGCATTCCAGCCATAAACAGGTTTACCCAATGCGCAGTGTAGGTGATATACCTGCCCTGACCATGCTTTGCAGACCAGGTATCAGTGGTCAGATGGACCCTTGCCCCAACACTGTGTGCCAGACATGCCATTACTTCCTTTTGCACAATCGAGTACAGGTTGGAGATTGCCTTTTGTGCAAAGAAATTTCGGCCTGGTACCTTCCACTGCGGTGTCCCAATAGCTACAAATTTTTTGAACACCTCAGACTCCACCAGCTTGTATGGTAAAAGCTGGCGGGCTAAGAGTTCAGTCAAGCCAGCTGTCAGATGCCGGGGAAGGGGGTGACTTTGTGACATTGGCTTCTTACGCTCAAACATGTCCTTGACAGACACCTGACTGTGGGCAGATGAGCAGGAACTGCTCAAGGCGAGACACGGAGTGGCGGATGGTTGAGAGGGGGCAAGGAGGACAGCAGTGGTTGACGTGGCTGAAGATGCTGGACCAGGAGGAGGATGGCAGCTTTGAGTTTGTGTGCTGCTTGTACTCATGTGTTGATCCCATAGGCGTTTGTGATGCGCGATCATGTGCCTTCGCAAATCAGTTGTACCTAGGTGGGTGTTGGACTTCCCACGACTCAGTTTCTTTTGGCACAGGTTTCAAATGGCATCGCTGTTGTCAGAGGTAGACACACAAAAAAATGCCACACTGCTGAGCTCTGCAATGACGGCATTCTGGTGGTGGCAACAGCATGCGTTGATTGGCGTGCTGTCTGGCTGACTCCGGGTGCTGATGCATGCTGTCTGACTGTGCCACTAGCTCCTTGCGACGACCTCCCCCTCCTTCCAACTCGTCTCCTCCTCCTCTCTATCTCCCCATCTGAACTTTCCCCCTCTTCTTCTTCTCTTCTAGCGGGCACCCATGTGACATCCACGGACGCATCGTCATCATCAACTGCTTCACTTGTATCTGACAACTCAACAAAGGAAGCAACAGCAGGTACAACATCATCATCATCACACCGTACGTCCATGTGTGTAATGCTGCCTGACTGAGACATATCCCTGTTATCTACATCCTCTGGCAATAATGGTTGCGCATCACTATCACTCATTTCTTCCAACTGATGTGTAAATAACTCCTCTGACAGATCAAGTGAAGCGGCTGTGATGCTAGTGTTGGTGGGGGCGGCAGGCGGGCGAGTGGTAACTTGAGAGGTGCCCAAAGCTAAGCTGGAGGAGGATGGTGCGTCAAGGTTCCGAGCGGAAGCTGTAGAAGATTGGGTGTCCTGTGTTAGCCAGTTAACTATGTCCTCAGAACTGTTCGAGTTCAGGGTACGAGGCCTCTGAACACTGGGCATTATTCTAGGGCCAAAGGGAATCACAGCACCACGAACACGACGGCCCCTGCGGCGTGGCCTGCCTCTGCCTGTCATTTTTTTTCGATTAGTGGTACTATGCGTGCAAGCTACTGTGACAACAGATATGAGTGGCACTGTGCACTGGCAGAAGTTGGCAGAGTAGACGCTGTAGGCCTGACACACACGCTTGCAGACAACTAACTGCTATTCAATCTATTACAGTCAAAATTGTTTTTAAATCTACACTACTGTTACACCAGATATGAGTTGCACTGGGGTGACACTGTGCCCTGGCAGGCAGGCACTGAAACGCACACGTGTGAAGGAAACTGACTGCTATTATTTAACACAGTCAAAAAAGTTTTTTTTTTTTAAATCTACACTACTGTTACACCAGATATGAGTTGCACTGGGGTGACACTGTGCCCTGGCAGGCAGGCCCTGAAACATACACGTGTGAAGGAAACTGACTGCTATTATTTAACACAGTCAAAAAAGTGTTGTTTTTTTAAATATACATGACCTTTTTATGTCGTCAAGCTCCAGCCCCTTAAACCAACAAACACCCAATACCAACCTTTCAACACCATCATAAATAAAAGACACCAGACTTAGCTATTGGTATAAAATGGCTGCAGCCGTTTATTCAATAAATAACCTTGTAAAAAACTTTAATGACAATAAATAAAGTGCAAATAACTGTAAACATTTCACACCTCAAAAACAAAACAGTGGTGCTAGTCCTTCCTGCTTTTCCTAACTTTTACTATGGCCATAGCTCCTTTAACTGGACCCAACCGTGCAAGTGGTTGGGCCAGTAAACGATCATACATCTAAGTTTTCTAAGGAATGCCTTGCCCTTAGAAAACCCCCATCTTGAAATCCCCCCATGGGAATTCAAAATACCACCACACTTCACAATTGGCCATAATATTCTGTAAATTAAGGGCTAGCACCCCCGCCTTCCAACTGCGACAAAACCTAAAACGACAAATAAAAAACACTCCTCTCAAAATTAAAAAGGGGGACGGGCAGGAGGGGGATGTTTTCTCTATCACAAAATTAACAGTCTGTTGGTTTTCCCGCTCTGCATGCCCTTTTAACACCTCTCCTACGGCTCCTCCTATAGAACCTCCTATCTCCACATAAGGGCCTCTTCCTCCCAGGTCACAGCTCCATCCGTCAATGGCCTGCAGCCTACAGGAGCCACTCTACTGTTACACCAGATATGAGTTGCACTGGGGTGACACTGTGCCCTGGCAGGCAGGCAGGAACTGAAACGCACACGTGTGAAGGAAACTGACTGCTATTATTTAACACAGTCAAAAAAGTGTTTTTTTTTTTTTTAAATCTATACAACTGTTACACCAGATATGAGTTGCACTGGGATGACACTGTGCCCTGGCAGGCAGGCACTGAAACGCACACGTGTGAAGGAAACTGACTGCTATTATTTAACACAGTCAAAAAAGTGTTGTTTTTTTAAATCTACACTACTGTTACATCAGATATGAGTTGTACTGGGGTGACACTGTGCCCTGGCAGGCAGGCACTGAAACGCACACGTGTGAATTAAGCTGACTGCTATTATTTAACAGTCAAAAAAGTGTTTTTTTCTTTTTAAATTTACACTACTGTTACACCAGATATGAGTGGTGGCACTGGGCAAGTGGGCACAGTATACGCTGTGAGCCTGACACACACGCTGGCAGGCAGGCAACTGCAATTAGATTACACAGGAAAAAAAAAAAAAAAGCAGACTGATGTTCTAGCCCTAAAAAGGGCTTTTTGGGGTGCTGTCCTCAGATGAGTCCTTCAGGACTGTAGTGGACACTGAATACACTAGCCTAGCTATCGATTTCTCTATTAAATCAGCAGCAGCTACACTGTCCCTCCTCTCACTAAGAATGCAGGGTCTGGGAGGAAGGGTCTGCTGCTGATTGACTGGAATGTGTCTTCTGACTGTGAGGTACAGGGTCAAAGTATTACTCAATGATGACGAATAGGGGGCGGATCGAACATCGCATGTGTTCGCCCGCCGCGGCGAACGCGAACAAGCTATGTTCGCCGGGAACTATTCGCCGGCGAACTATTTGCAACATCACTATTTGTGATCCATCTCAGGACTGACCTTATCTGAGTCCCTTTGAAGATTTATGATGCCACTGTCCTGTCCTGTGTCCTTTTTGAAGCTTTATGACATTTGATTTTCTGTCCTCAGGAAGGAGAGCAGGTCTCATCTGTCTTATTTACATTGGATGGTAGCCTTTGATCCTTCTGTACATGCCTTGGTAGAGTTGCTTGATATTATCTCTTGGAAACTAGTTTATTCAAAAGGGTAAAGCTTTCCTTACTATAGCAAAATGTGATTTTTCAGTTATACAGTTATTACATATATTTTCCAGTTATACAGTTATTACGCATGTTAACACTACAACAGTGATAACTTTTGCTAGAAGCATTTTTGCCATCACTTGTATATTACAAATGTTTCCATTCAAAAATCTAATTTATCTATGTGCATTTAAATATATATCTCAAATGGTGTCAGTGGGCATTGCAGAGTGTATAGCACATGCGCAACATAATGAGTATTCCAAGGAGACATCTAATATTTGTAGTAACAGTTTTGCACTATATCAATTTCCTTTGACTGTTGACTCAGTTGTGTCTATTTTTTGTTGATAGTTAGTATTGGATTGTGCCAATGTCAAGAACATCATATAGGGAGCTACAAAGCAGTAAATTATCCCCATTGGCAAGACTGGAATTGGACCAGTGGCTTATTTAGGTTTTGTGCTGCCCTAGGCACCCCCAGTTTTAGGTCATTTTTGGCTATAATATTTTTTGCTCAGGGAGTAACGTGTTTTTTTGTTTTTTTTATGGCATTTCTAAAGTAAATGTTCACCAGGGCTTGCAAAATACTTGCATACACACATACACATACATATCTATATATTGCTGCAATATACATAAAAAACAAACGGATTTCTTGAAACATTACTTCTCCAAATAGGGGAAAAGGGGAATAGGGGAAAAATTACTTCCCTCTAATCTGCTGCCTTAGGCAAGTGCCTTGTTTGCCTAGGCCAAAATACGCCGCCAGATTTGGACCCATAGCTAAACTCATCTTGAGAGCAGCAATGCATTACTGGGAGGTAGCTAAACACAATGGTGAGCCAATGAGAAGGCTTATATGTGCACACAACAATCACCTGCTAGCTCACAGTAGTGCATTGCTGCTAACAAGCATATGTACATATGCTTTTCAACAAAGTATACCAAGAGAAAAAAGTACATTTGCTAATAGAAGTAAATTGACCCATGAACATTTAATTTGGACTTTCATGTTCCTGTAAAGGGACACTAAACCCATTTTTTTTTCTTTCGTTATTCAGTTAGAGCATGCAATTTTAAGCAACTTTCTAATTTACTCCTATTATCAATTTTTTTCGTTCTCTTGCTATCTTTATTTGAAAATGATGCCATCTAAGCTTTTTTTCTTGGTTCAGAACTCCGGACAGCACTTTTTTTATTGGTGGATGAATGTATCCACCAATCAGCAAGGACAACCCAGGTTGTTCACCAAAAATGGGCCGGCATCTAAACTTACATTCTTGCATTTCAAATAAAGATACAAAGAGAATAATGAAAATTTGATAATAGGAGTAAATTAGAAAGTTGCTTAAAATATCATGCTCTATCTGAATCACACAAGAAAAACATTTGGGTTCAGTGTCCCTTTAAGCTCAAGAAAATACATTAAAAACTATGTTATAGCAGAAATCATGTTTCAAATCATTTACCAGTTAGTACTGGTGGTAACACAAGTAATCACAAGTCCTGAGGTTTCTGCTGCCTAATTGTTTTTCAACAGCACTAAACCCTCAGGTAAGTAAAAACAAAAATCACCAAGTATCATATTGTAAATTCTAAATGTGAATCTTGAACTTAAAAGGATAGAAACAATCTAAAAAAATACATTGCAGACTTAGAAAAAGATTAGAGAAGGGCCACAGAACTAATAAGGGAAATGGTGAATTTAAGCTATGAGGAGAGGTTAGCCAAACTGGGTCTGTTTTCTCTAGACAAAAGGTGCTTAAGAGGTGACATGATTATTTTATATAAATATATTCAAGGACCATATACAGAGTTGGCAGAAACTCTGTTTATTCCAAGAACATTTTGATGAGGTCACAATGTAAGGCTGGAGGAAAGGAGATTTAATCTACAGCAACTTTAAAAGTTTTTTTTACTATAAGAGCAATACAATTGTGGAACTCGCTACCTAAGGAGGTAGTGAATGCCAATGACTTAGATATATTTCTGGATAGAAACAGAATTCATGTATATTAATGCTTGTGTTAAATAGGTCACATTTTTAATCAAATTTATTTAAGCTCCATTGGAGCTTCTTTATAGTAAATCAATAAGATCTGTATACGTTTTGCTTGATGGACTTCTGTCTTTTAACCTCATCTCCTATGTTACTATGTTAGAAAGGTCAAAATTTGAGAGGTCAAAGTTTTCTTGAATCAGACAGAGCAGCAGTTTTATTAGACTTTACAGATTACTTCCTTTCAAATTTGTGGACAGTCTATTTATATGCACACCTACTGAGCATGTGCAAGAGTTCACCTGATACAGGGTGTCAGCAAATTGAAGTGAATTTTAAAATTTGTCAGAAAAAAATTACTTCTCGTTTTTAAATGTGCGTTTGCATTGTAATTTTATTTTGTACTCGCTAATTATGCAATTCTACTGTATATAATGCAATGCCTTTAAAATGGATAGAAGGTTCAACACTGAAATTTGTATAATTGTATTTTAATTTTAAGTAGGAGCATTTATAGAAATATACTTCCATTGCCAAAAATGCTTGTAGTAAAATGTATTTCTATTTCAGTGGCATATGCACATATGCTACGTGTGACTAGAGGATCGGGATACAAACACTATATCTATGTCATACAAGCCACTGCTGACTAACAGCTAGATTACGAGTTTTGCGTTATGAGTGAAAAAGCATTGTTATGCTTCATAATGCTGCTTTTTCCGTAACGCCGCTATTACAAGTCTTGTCGGTATAGGTGTACACCTTTTTGGCCGTCACGCAACGTCAGTACCGCACTTTAAAAAAAAAGTCATTTTTCAATGGGACTCCCATAGCGCCGGTATTACGAGTTTGCCTGGGAGGCCAAAAAGTGAGTGGTACACCCTATACTGACAAAACCCGTACCGCCATCTAAAGTCAGTAGTTATGAGTTTTACGTTACAAATCTGTAACATAAAATTCATGACTAAACTGCTACAAAGTACACTAAACACCCATAAACTACCTATTAACCTCTAAACCAAGGCCCTTCTGCATCGCAAACACTAAAATAAAATTATTAACCCCTAATCTGCTGTTCTGGACATCGCCGCCACTAAAAAATGTTTATTAACCCCTATTCTGCCGCTCCCCAACATCGTTGCCACTAGAATAAACCTATTAACCCCTAAACCGCCGCCCTCCCACATCGCAAACACTAAAATAAAATTAACCCCTAATCTGCCGTCCGCCCACAACGCCGCTATAATAAATCTATTAACCACTAAACTGCAAGCCCCCCACAACGAAATATACTGAAATAAATTATTAACCCCTAATCCTAACCCTAAGCCTAACACCCCCTAACTTAAAGTGAATGTAAATTTTCTGATAGTTGGTATTCACTACTAATTCACAAACACTTCGTTAGTTAAACCGCTATATTTTTTTTTATAAATGTTTTTGTTTATATAATAATTTTATATTATAACTTAGCTCCGTTTTTGCGAGCAACTCCTCCCATCCTCTACTTCCTTGTTTTCTAGTCCCTGATGTAAAGAGCGGTCCCGCCCGCTCTATTACGTATCTTAAAAGCGTGGAATACTAAATTTGCGCATGAGTGTCTACGCGCGTCCCCGTGGAGTACTAAATTTGCGCATGCATTACAGAATGAAGATGGTATTATTCTATACCAGTGACTATCTGTGTAGCGCATGCGTGTGTCATGGATGCGCTTTGGATCCGAATAGCTCTTGTAGTTAAAAACGCATGTGCAGAAGCATTGCGTGACGTTGCAGTAAAGGGGCTGAACACCATGGGGTGCAACTGCGGATTAGAAGACTGCAATGTCAATCACTTGTGCATTGATGGACAAAATGGCGGGCGGAGGAATCACGGCTAATAATACTTTGTCAATAGATTGATTTTGTGAATTAGGATGCGGTATAAAAAAAAAATCATGAATTAAAGTCCTATTTATTTTAGTAGATGCATAATATGACGAAGAGTGATAGTCTTCACTTTACATTCACTTTAAATATAATTAAAATATATCTAAATAAACCTTACAATTATTAACTAAATAATTCCTATTTAAAAATAAATACATACTTACCTGTAAAAAAAAAAAAAAAAAAACTAAGCTAGCTACAATATAACTAATAGTTATATTATAGCTAGCTTAATTTACTTTTATTTCACAGGTAAGTTTGTATTTATTTTAACTAGGTAGACTAGTTAGTAAATAGTTATTAACTATTTAATAACTACCTAGTTAAAATAAATACGAAGTTACCTATAAAATAAAACCTAACCTGCCTTTCACTAAAACTAACCTTACAATAAAATGAAATTAAATTAATAAAATACAATTTACTAAATTACAAAAAATAAAAAAAGAAATTATCAAAAATAAAAACCAATTACTCCTAATCTAATAGCCCTATCAAAATAAAAAAGCCCCCCCCCCCAAAATAACCCCCCTCAACCTACACTAAACTGCCAATGGCCCTAAAAGGGCCTTTTGCAGGGCATTGCCCCAAAGAAATCAGCTATTTTATCTTTAAAAAAAAATACAAACACCCCCCCAACCAAACCCCCCAAATAAAATCCTATCTAAATAAACCTAAGCTAAACATTGCCCTGAAAAGGGCATTTGGATGGGCATTGCCCTGAAAAGGGCATTTAGCTCTTTTACATTGGCCAAAACCCTATCCTAAAAAAAAAAAAAAAACACCCAAAAATCCCTTAAAAAAAAAAAAAAACCTAACACTAACCCCCGGCGATCCACTTACAGTTATCGAAGTCCGGACATCCATCCTCATCCAGCCGGTGAAGTCCTCATCCAAGCGGCAAGAAATCTTCATCCATGCGGCCTCTTTGATCTTCATCCACCCGGCGACGTCCTCATCCAAGCTTAAAGAAGTCTTCATCAAGACAGCATATTCTATCTTCATTCATCCTGCGCGGAGCGGGTCTATCCTCAAGACATCCAGCACGGAGCATCCTCTTCTTAAGGTCGTCACTGGAAAATTAAGGTTCCCTTTAAGTGACATCATCCAAGATAGCGTCCCTTACATTTCTATTGGCTGGGGCAATGCCTCGCAAAAGGCTCTTTTAAGGGCCATTGGCAGTTTAGTGTAGGCTAGGGTTTTTTTTATTTTGGGGGGCTTTTTTTATTTTGATAGGGCTATTAGATTAGGAGTAATTCGTTTTTATTTTTTGTAATTTAGTGTTTATTTTATTTTTGTAAGTTAGAAAATTGTATTTTAATAATTTAATTTATTTTATTTTAATGTTAGTTTTTAGTGTAAGGTAGCTTCGGTTTTATTTTACAGGTAACTTTGTATTTATTTTAACTAGGTAGCTAGTAAATAGTTAATAACTATTTATTTACAAACTAGTCTACCTAGTTAAAATAAATACAAACTTACCTGTGAAATAAAAATAAAACCTAAGATAGCTACAATATAACTATTCGTTATATTGTAGCTAGCTTAGGGTTTTTTTTTTTTACAGGTAAGTATTTATTTTAGTTTTAAATAGGAATTATTTAGTTAATAATTGTAAGGTTTATTTAGATTTATTTTAATTATATTTACGTTAGGGGGTGTTAGGGTTTGGGTTACGTTAGGGTTAGTGTTAGATTTAGGGTTAGGTTTAGGGGTTAATAACATTAGTATAGTGGTGGCGACATTGGGAGCGGCAGATTAGGGGTTAATAACTGTAATGTAGGTGGCGGCGATGTTAGGGGCAGCAGATTAGGGGTTAATAACTGTAATGTAGGTGGCGGCAATGTTAGGAGCAGCAGATTAGGGGTGTTTAGACTCTGGGTTTATGTTAGGGTGTTAGGTTTAAACGTAACTTTTTCTTTCCCCATAGACATCAATAGGGCTGCGTTTATGGAGCTTTTGTTTCCACGATCGCAGGTGTTAGGCTTTTTTTGCTGACTCTCCCCATTGATGTCTATGGGGAAATCTTGCACGAGCACGTAAAAGCAGCACTTGATTCGGTGCGATATGGAGCTCAACGCAAGCATATCGCCCGCGCAAGCTTGCTTTTTTAAAACCTGTTATAGCAGCGCTATAGGGAGGGGAAATAACGCCGGAAATGTTGCGGTTGTTAATTTCCCTATAGCGCTCAAAACTCGTGATCTATCTGTAATTGAGCAGGCATGGTGTTTGATTACTGGTGCACAGGCTTTCACAGGATATGTGCATATGCCGCTGAAAACCAGTTATAACTTTTACTGGAAGCATTTTTGCTAATGGAAGTATATTTCAAACATGCTTTTCTTTACAATTTAAATGCACCCATGTACGTTTCAGTTTTTATCTTTCTATCCCTTTAATAAATGCACACTCTTAGGGGAAATCTTGTAAAGGGCTGTGAAATCCCAAAAAGTTTTTTTCTGATTCAGACAGAGCATTCAATTTTAAAAATAATGGACAACATTCTTACAAAACTGCTGCCTTATAGTGCTCCAGAATTACAGCAAATTATCCAACAGCAATTAAAAGGACACTAAATTCAAAGTTAAACTTTTATGATTCAGATAGAGCAGTAGTTTTAAGAGACTTGCCAATTTACTTCTATTATCAAATTTACTTTGTTCTCATGTTATTTTTGGTGAAGAAATCTTTAGTTAGGTAATGTGAACATTTCAGGAACAGTACATGACAGGAAACACTGCTGCCACCTTCTGTTCTTGCAAATGTGATGGGTATTTTGGGAAATGAGATGGACATGAGATTCAGGTGACGAGTGATCAGGAAATGGAATGGAATGGAATTCAGGTGATGAGTATTTGAGAAATGAGATGGACAGTAGATTCAGGGGACGGTATTTGGGAAATGAGATGGACATGAGGTTCAGGTGACGGGTATTCAGGAAATTAAATGGAAAGTAGATTCAGGTGATGGGTATTCACGAAATGAGATGGACACTAGATTCAGGTGATGGATATTTGGGAAATGAGATGGACAGTAGATTCAGGTGACGGGTATTCAGGAAATGAGATGGACACTAGATTCAGGTGACAGATATTTGGGAAATGAGATGGACAGTAGATTCAGGTGACGGGTATTCAGGAAATGAGATGGACACTAGATTCAGGTGACAGATATTTGGGAAATGAGATAAACAGTAGATTCAGGTGGCTGGTATTCAGGAAATGAAATATACAAAGAATTCAGGTGACAAGTCTTTGGGAAATGAGATGGACAGTAGATTCAGGTGATGGGTATTCAGGGAATGAAATGGACAGTAGATTCAAGTGACTGGTATTTGGGCAATAAGATGTACAGTAGATTCAGGTGACTGGTATTTAAGATATGAGGTGGACATAAGATTCAGGTGACTGGTATTTGGGAAATGAGATGGACATAAGATTCAGGTGATGGGTATTAGGGGAATGAGATGGACATAGGATTCAGGTGACGGGTATTCGGGAAATGAGATGGGCATAAGATTCAGATGACCGGTATTTGGGCAATGAGATGCACAGTAAATTCAGGTGACCGGTATTCAGGAAATAAGATGGACATAGGATTTAGGTGATGGGGAAATGAGATGGGCTTAAGATTCAGGTGACCGGTATTTGGGCAATAAGATGTACAGTATATTCAGGTGATGGGTATTTGGGAAATAATATGGACAGTATATCCAGGTGACGGGTGATCAGGAAATGAGATGTACAGTAGATGCAGGTGACTGGTATTTGGGAAATTAGATGGACATAAGATTCAGGTGATGGGTATTAGAGGAATCAAATGGATAGTAGATTCAGGTGACTGGTATTTGGGAAATGAGATGGACATATGATTCAGGTGACCGGTATTTGGTAAATGAGATGGACATAGGATTCCGGTGACTAGTATTTGGGAAAAGAGATGTACAGTAAATTTAGGTGACTGCTATTCGGGAAATGAGATGGCCATAAGATTCAGGTGTCGGGTATTTGGGAAATGAGATGGACAGTAGATTCAGGTGATGGGTATTCAGGGAATGAAATGGACAGTAGATTCAAGTGACTGGTATTTGGGCAATAAGATGTACAGTAGATTCAGGTGACTGGTATTTAAGATATGAGGTGGACATAAGATTCAGGTGACTGGTATTTGGGAAATGAGATGGCCATAAGATTCAGGTGACGGGTATTTGGGAAATGAGATAGACAGAAGATTCAGGTGACCGACCGGTATTTGTTGCTGTTTTTACTGTTTTTCAATAGCACTCTTTAATTATTGGTTTTGTGATAAATGGCCTTATACTTAACTCGTGCCAGTCCTGTTTTAGTAATCACAATCCAAATTTGTTATACTTAACACATTTTTGGCGCTATTTTTACTTGGCGAATTCCACATCTAAAAGGACTTGATAACCCCCCAAACAACATTTATCAAATCCTTACGGTGTACCCAAAATGCTACCTGCTCAGTCAATTAAAGTTAAAGTAATTAAAATTACGTTTACACTAATAAAAATTATCTGAATCAATAACTCATCAAACACACATATTCACGGCACTAATAATGCCCTGTTCAGATCTATTAGAGAGATACACATAGGTTGAATGCACACGTCACCTATTGGTGTCACTACCCAAAATATCCAGAACCTTCAGCCTGTGATGTAATCGCTGAACCCACAAATCAGCATTGTGTTTGTCCTTAATCCTGCGCATTTGGGTTTTGGATTATGAAATTGGAAGAGTTATGATGAAGATAATTTTCCCTATGAGTCAACATGTAGCAGCCCTATATGGGGGGGGGGGGTAAATAAATAAAGCCAGGAAGGCAGACTGAGGCAGTTATTACCCCTCAGACAGCTGTCATTCTAATTGCTAGTAACAAATGCATGTTCTCAGTGCTTGACAAACCCAGGAGCCATGTAGCCACTGGCTCCTAGAATTTTACCCCTGGCTCCTAACTTTTTGGGTTATTCTCCATATTTCTATATAAAAATACCACTGACTGGCTCCTAAAAGTATGGCTGGCTCCTACATTTTTAACATTTTTTTTGACCCCTGCATGTAACGATAACATAAAACCTTATTAAACTATATTTTAGGGGTGCAGTGATTTGATAATCTTTTGGGTGCATTTATTTTTAAGGAGCATCTTTCCTATCATATGTGGAGATATATAGTTATGCAGAAGGGTTTATCGTAGCACAAACATGTCTGAACGGTACTTTCCTATGTGTAGCACCTCTGATCTATATGTTGTTATTAATAAGTTATTTGTGCCTGCCTAGGAATGGCCACCTGCTATGGGGTTGTGGTTTACTGCCTTGGGTTTTATCACCTACATAGACTTTTTGGATTGATTGTAAAGGCAACTAGAACCGTAGACCATTTTATATGACTTGCTGGCATTTTGCTTGATCTTACCGAGTATGACATCATTTTATATAGTGATGTTGCAATGATACAGTCCTAAATTGGTACATGTTGTGATGTCACATACTAGATTCATGTCATCTTTTGTTATTACTTGATGTAATGTCATTTTTGTACAGTGATGTTATGATATATTATATGTAATCAAATAATGTTATGTAAATGTGTTGTGATGTCATAAAAATAAGGTTGTGTGTTATGATATCACAGTTCTGTAGTGCACCATGGTGTGATGTCACGTATATTACCAATGTGATGTCAGCTTGTAAATCAATGGATGCCAAATTATTCTGTTTTTACTGGTGAGATGTCACATTGCAAAAATTGATAGTATTGGTAGTATACAATTCTATGTTGTCACATATAGTGGTTTAAAATTATCATCACTCTCTTAGCTGAAGGAAGGAGTTGGATGTGAACTTCAGAGAAAATGGATCAATTGGCGTACTTGTTTGTGCACACAACCAGTGAAACAAATCAGGTAATCAACATAAGGTATTAATTGTCCTAGTGCATGTATATGGATCTGTACATATTTATGGGTACCAAATGTTTAGAAGCAATAAATCTTGTCACATTCCACAATTTTGAAGTACGTAAGTTTTATCTTAATGGTATCACAATCCTATGAGATTATGTTTTACGTGTTGGACAGGAAGTGACACCTATTATTTTCACATATGGGGGCATATTTATCAAGCTCCATATAGAGCTTGAGGCCCCTTGTTTCCGGCGAGCCTGAGAAGTTATGAAGCAGCGGTCTAAAGACCGCTGCTCAATAACTTGTCCGCCTGCTCTGAGGCGGCGGATAGAAATCAACCCCATCGAATACGATCGGGTTGATTGACACCCCCCTTCTTCAACTGAAGATAAAAATAAGTTGTTTATAGTTTTATGAAAAGGGGTATCCCTGAGCTCTTTATATACATAAATATAAGAGCGCTAGAAGAAATAGCGAGAATTTTTTTTTTTCTAGTTACAAATAATTGTAGAAACTACATATTGTCATCTCCTTTTGACTTTTTTCATAATGTATATAAGAATATTTGCACTGTAGATGAGAGATGTTATGTATGACCTAGAAAGTTTAGACAAAATTATTTCTACTTTATTCTGCAAGATTATTTTATGGCGTAAGAGGTATGTTGCTGATTCTGCCAGTAGATGTTCTAATCCTGCCAGTAGACAATCTAATCCCGCCAGTAGATGCTCTTATCCCGACAGACAGTCTAATCCTGCCAGTAGACATTCTATAATCCCGCCAGTAGGCAATCTAATCCTGTAGATTGTCTACCACCAGATTGTATTTATTCCGCCAGCAGACTTTCTTATTCCACTAGTAGAGACGTTCTAATCCCACCAGATGATGGTTATTTTATGGGAAAAGAAGTAAAGTATTACTGGACAAAATTCATAAGTATTTTAGATGTCATCCTGTATTTTTTAATGGCTATAATGTCTTTACAACTAACTCTACAGGCAAATGGAAGTCACAATTAAACTTTCATGATTCAGATAAAGTGTATAGTTTAAAAAAAAAAAAAAACTTTCTGATTTTCTTCTGTCATCAAATGTACTTTGTTCTAATCCCGCCAGTAGATGTTCTAATCGCACCAGTAGACATTCTCATCCCGCCAGTAGATGTTCTCATTCTCATCCCACCAGTAGACAATTTAATCCTGCCAGTAGAGACGTTCTCATCCCACGAGTAGACGTTCTCATTCTCATCCCACCAGTAGACAATATAATCCTGCCAGTAGAGACGTTCTCATCCCCCAGTAGACAATATAATCCTGCCAGTAGAGACGTTCTCATCCCCCAGTGGACAATATAATCCTGCCAGTAGAGACGTTCTCATCCCGCCATATGATGTTGTTTATGATGTTTATGAATTTTGTCTAGTGATACTTTATTTCTTTTCCAATAAAATAAGTATTTTAGATGTCACCCTGTATTTGTAATGGCTATAATGTCTTTACAACTAACTCTACAGGCAAATGGAAGTCACAATTACACTTTCATGATTCAGTTTAAAAAAAAAAAACATTTTAATTCTCTTCTGCTATCAAATGTGCTTTGTTCTCTTGGTATCCTTTTGTAGAATAGTAGGTAGTGTCACAGGCGCCTGCACGTGTCTTTTGCTTCTATGGCAGCAATGTCTGCAGCAATGTTTGTAATAATGCCATACAAGATTTCAGATACTGCTGACATAGAAGCTAAAGACACGTGCACGCTCCTGTGAGACTACCTAGGTATACTTTTCTACAAATGAGACAACATGATAATAAAAATAAGTGGTAAAGTTGTTTAAAAGTTTATACTCTACCGTTTTTAAAAGAGAAAAAAGAAAACTAACAATCAAAAAAACCTTTCTAATTTTTTTGTCATCAAATGAATTAAAGGAACCCAAGAAAACAAAGTACATTTTGATGACAAAAGAAAATTAGAAAGGTCTTTCTCTTTGTTAAACAGCGGAGAATAAAGTTTTAAACAACTTTACCACTTATTTTTATTATCATTTTTTATGCTTTATCTGCAATCTTGTGTAACATTATTACAAACATTGTTGCAGACATTGCTGCCATAGAAGCTAAAGACACGTGCACGCTCTTGTAAGACTACCTACTCTTCTACAAAGGATATCAAGAGAAAAAAGCAAATTTGATAATAAAAGTAAACGAGAAAGTTGTTTAAAACATCATACTAATGCAAGCTTAATTTGCTATCCCAGTAATATATCACAGGTAAATTGTGCTTAGTCCCACTTTTATGGTCACTCAGGGAGAAGGTGGGCACAGTGTTTTGCATTGCACATCTGGGTGTTTCTCTGTGTTACAGGGGGGTATTTTAGGGAGAAGGTGGCCCTGTATTTTGCATTGCACATCTGGGTGTTTCTCTGTGTTACAGGGGGGTATTTCTGGGAGAAGGTGGCCCTGTATTTTGCATTGCACATCTGGGTGTTTCTCTGTGTTACAGGGGGGTATTTTAGGGAGAAGGTGGCCCTGTATTTTGCATCGCACATCTGGGTGTTTCTCTGTGTTACAGGGGGCTATTTCTGGGAGAAGGTGGCCCTGTATTTTGCATTGCACATCTGGGTGTTTCTCTGTGTTACAGGGGGGTATTTTAGGGAGAAGGTGGCCCTGTATTTTGCATCGCACATCTGGGTGTTTCTCTGTGTTACAGGGGGCTATTTCTGGGAGAAGGTGGCCCTGTATTTTGCATTGCACATCTGGGTGTTTCTCTGTGTTACAGGGGGGTATTTTAGGGAGAAGGTGGCCCTGTATTTTGCATTGCACATCTGGGTGTTTCTCTGTGTTACAGGGGGCTATTTCTGGGAGAAGGTGGCCCTGTATTTTGCATTGCACATCTGGGTGATCCCCGGTGTTACAGGGGGTATTTCTGGGAGAAGGTGGCCCTGTATTTTGCATTGCACATCTGGGTGTTTCTCTGTGTTACAGGGGGTATTTCTGGGAGAAGGTGGCCCTGTATTTTGCATTGCATATCTGGGTGTGTCTCTGTGTTGCAGGAGGTATTTTGGGGAGAAGGTGGCCCTGTATTTTTCATTGCACATCTGGTTATTTCTCTGTGTTACAGGGGGTATTTCTGGGAGAAGGTGGCCCTGTATTTTGCATTGCACATCTGGGTGTTTCTCTGTGTTGCAGGGGGTATTTTAGGGAGAAGGTGGCCCTGCATTTTAAAAATTAGAATCTGTGAAAAGATCACAAAACAGAGGGCGCCTCCTAGCATAACACTGTGATGGCAAGGAGATGAATGGATATCTTGTGTTATTAGTATAACTCACAAGAGTGGCAGCAAACTATTGTGCTAAGTAGAGTGTACTGGGATCTCTCTTGTGTCCCAGCTCACTGGTGACCCTCCAGGGATCAAGAGTACACCAACTCCAGGTGCCAACTCCAGATAGGCTCAAAAAAGGTCAGGCTTCCAATTTGTTTAAAATCGGTTTATTAAAATCAAATATTAAAAGCTAAGGGTGCACACACTCACCCAAAGTGTATATAAAAGATTAAAATGCAGATTGCAACGCGTTTCTCACCTGTGCTAGCTGTTGCATCAGGCATTTCTCTATGATGTCCTATGATTTACATTTTACTAATGTGCATTCCTTTGCTTTGATATGCCACTGATTTTATTTATTGTTCCTCTATCTGTTGTCTCATTATCTGCGCCCCCTAGAGTTGAACACAATAGTGTTATCAACAGTAGGTTTATCTATAGGCCCTGTATTTTGCATTGCACATCTGGGTGTTTCTCTGTGTTACAGGGAGGTATTTTAGGGAGATGGTGGCCCTGTATTTTGCATTGCACATCTGGGTGTTTCTCTGTGTTACAGGGGGGTATTTTAGGGAGAAGGTGGCCCTGTATTTTGCATTGTACTTCTGGGTGTTTCTCTGTGTTACAGGGAGGTATTTTAGGGAGAAGGTGGCCCTGTATTTTGCATTGTACTTCTGGGTGTTTCTCTGTGTTACAGGGGGGTATTTTAGGGAGAAGGTGGCCCTGTATTTTGCATTGCATATCTGGGTGTGTCTCTGGGTTACAGGGGGGTATTTTAGGGAGAAGGTGGCCCTGTATTTTCCATTGCATATCTGGGTGTGTCTCTGTGTTGCAGGGGGTATTTCTAGGAAAGATGGCCCTGTATTTTGCATTGCACATCTGGGTTTTTATCTGTGTTACAGGGGGGTATTTTAGGGCGATGGTGGCCCTGTATTTTGCATTGCATATCTGGGTGTGTCTCTGGGTTACAGGGGGGTATTTTAGGGCGATGGTGGCCCTGTATTTTGCATTGCATATGTGGGTGTGTCTCTGGGTTACAGGGGGGTATTTTAGGGAGATGGTGGCCCTGTATTTTGCATTGCACATCTGGGTGTGTCTCTGTTGCAGGGGGATTTCAGGGAGAAGGTGGCCCTGTATTTTGCATTGCATATCTGGGTGTGTCTCTGGGTTACAGGGGGGTATTTTAGGGAGATGGTGGCCCTGTATTTTGCATTGTACTTCTGGGAGTTTCTCTGTGTTACAGGGAGATGGTGGCCCTGTATTTTGCATTGTACTTCTGGGAGTTTCTCTGTGTTACAGGGAGATGGTGGCCCTGTATTTTGCATTGTACTTCTGGGAGTTTCTCTGTGTTACAGGGAGAAGGTGGCCCTGTATTTTGCATTGTACTTCTGGGTGTTTCTCTGTGTTACAGGGGGGTATTTTAGGGAGATGGTGGCCCTGTATTTTGCATTGCATATCTGGGTGTGTCTCTGGGTTACAGGGGGGTATTTTAGGGAGAAGTTGGCCCTGTATTTTGCATTGCATATCTGGGTGTGTCTCTGTGTTGCAGGGGGTATTTCTAGGAAAGATGGCCCTGTATTTTGCATTGCACATCTGGGTTTTTATCTGTGTTACAGGGGGTATTTTAGGGAGATGGTGGCCCTGTATTTTGCATTGCATATCTGGGTGTTTCTCTGGGTTACAGGGGGGTATTTTAGGGAGATGGTGGCCCTGTATTTTGCATTGCACATCTGGGTGTGTCTCTGTTGCAGGGGGATTTCAGGGAGAAGGTGGCCCTGTATTTCTTTCATGTAAGTGGTAAGAGTCCATGAGCTAGTGACGTATGGGATATACATTCCTACTAGGAGGGGGCAAAGTTACCCAAACCTCAAAATGCCTATAAATACACCTCCTACCTCACTCATACCTTAGTTTTACAAACTTTGCCTCCTTGTGGAGGTGGTGAAGGAAGATGTGCTTGATTTTTCTTCTGTGATATGCGCTTCTAAGCCTATTGAAGCCCAGTTCCTCTCAAAGTACAGTGTTTGCCTGAGGGATGTGAAGGTAGTATTGCCTGATGAGTGATGACGCCATTTTTTCACCTATGGGAAAATTTATTCTAGGGCTCTCTGTAATCTGTCGCAGAGATTCCTCTCTGCCTCCCTTTACAGATCGACATTATATTCCTCTACCATTACCTCTGCTGATATGTTTCAGCACTTGTTTGGCTGTCTGCTATATGTGGATAGGTGTCTTCTGGTAAATATATATATATATATATATATATATATATATATATATATATATATATATATATATATATATATTTTTTTTTTAAGACACTCTCAGCTATGTTTGGCACTTTATCTTATAACGTTTTAAATGTATGTTGTATATGTTTCCCATGAGTCAGGTCTGTATATTTCTTTCATGTAATTGGCAAGAATCCATGAGCTAGTGACGTATGGGATATACATTCCTACCAGGAGGGGCAAAGTTTCCCAAACTTCAAAATGCCTATAAATACACCCCTCACCACACCCACAATTCAGTTTTACAAACTTTGCCTCCCATGGAGGTGGTGAAGTAAGTTTGTGCTAGATTTCAACGTTGATATGCGCTTCGCAGCAGGCTGAAGCCCGGTTTTCCTCTCAGAGTGCAGTGAATGTCAGAGGGATGTGAAGAGAGTATTGCTTATTTGAATACCATGGTTTTCCTCTAGGGGATCTATTTCATAGGTTCTCTGTTATCGGTCGTAGAGATTTCTTCTCCTACCTCCCTTTTCAGATCGACAATATACTTATATACCATTACCTCTACTGATTCTTGTTTCAGTACTGGTTTCGCTATCTTCTATATGTAGATGAGTGTCTTAGGGTAAGTAAGTCTTATTTCTATTCATGACACTCTAAGCTATGGTTGGGCACTTTCTATGTAAAGTTCTAAATATATGTTTTAAACTTGTATTTGCCATGATTCAGGATAATCAGTATTCCTTCTTTCAGACTGTCAGTTTCATTTTTTTGGGAAAATGCATATGAATTATATTTTTTCTTACCTTAAAATTTTCAATTTTCAATTGACTTTTTTTCTAAATTGCGGGCTGTTAGGCTCGCGGGTGCAGAAAATGCTTCAATTTATTGCGTCATTCTTGGCGTGAGACTTTTTGGCGCAAAAATTTTGTCATTTCCGCCGGAAGTTTTCACGTGGTTGCGTCATTTTTTACGTATGTGTATTGCGGACGTTTTTGGCGCCAAAAAATATGGGCGTCATTCTTGGCACCAAAAAAATGTGGGCGTTATACTTGGCGCAAAATATGTGGGCGTCATTCTTGGCGCCAGTTTTTTTCACATTATTTCAGTCTCACTTTTTAGTTGCTTCTGGTTTCTAGAGGCTTGTTTTGCTTTGCATTTTTTCCCATTTCTGAAACTGCCATTTAAGGAATTTGATAATTTTGCTTTATATGTTGTTTTTTCTATTACATATTGCAAGATGTCACTACCTAACCCTGGATCAGAATCTACTTCTGGAAAGACGCTGCCTGATGTCGGTTCTACCAAAGCTAAGTGCATTTGTTGTAAACTTTTGGTAACTGTTCCTCCGGCTGTAGTTTGTGTTAGTTGTCATGATAAACTATCAAACGCAGATAATATTTCCATTAGTAATAATCCATTACCTTTTGTTGTTCCTTCAACATCTAATGTTCAGGATGTTTCTGTTAATGTAAAATAATTTGTTTCTAATTCTATTCGGAAGGCTCTGTCTGTTATTCCTCCTTCCAGTAAACGTAAAAGGTCTTTTAAAACTTCTCATATTTCAGATGAATTTTTAAGTGACTGCCATCATTCTGACTTATCTATTTCTGATGAGGATCTATCTGGTTCAGAAGATTCTGCCTCAGATATTGACACTGATAAATCTTCATATTTGTTTAAGATGGAGTTTATTCGTTCTTTACTTAAAGAAGTGTTGATTGCATTAGATATGGAGGAGTCTAGTCCTCTTGATATTAAAACTAATAAGCATTTAAATTCAGTTTTTAAACCTCATGTAGTTATTCCAGAAGTTTTTCCAGTTCCTGATGCTATTTCAGAAGTAATTTATAGGGAATGGAATAGTCTGGGTACTTCATTTACTCCTTCTCCAAGGTTTAAGAATTTGTACCCTTTGCCATCTGATAGATTAGAGTTTTGGGAAAAAATCCCCAAAGTTGATGGGGCTATCTCTACTCTTGCTAAACGTACTACTATTCCTACGGCAGATAGTAACAAGTGTCAGACCATAATGCTTATGGCATTGTTAAACTTCTTCAACATGCTAATAACTTTGTTTGTGATGCCATTTTCGATATCATTAGAATTGATGTCAGGTATATGTCTTTAGCTATTTTAGCTAGAAGAGCTTTATGGCTTAAGTCTTGGAATGCAGATATGACTTCTAAGTCAACGTTGCTTTCTCTTTCTTTCCAAGGTAATACATTATTTGGTTCTCAGTTAGATTCAATAATTTCAACTGTTACTGGGGGGAAGGGAGCATTTTTGCCTCAGGACAAAAAATCTAAAGGTAAATATAGGGCTGCTAATCGTTTTCGTTCCTTTCGTCAGAATAAGGAACAAAAGCCTGACCCTTCCCCTAAAGGAACAGTTTCTGTTTGGAAACCTTCTCCAGTCTGGAATAAATCCAAGCCTTTTAGAAAGTCAAAACCAGCTCCCAAATCCGCATGAAGGTGCGGCCCTCATTCCAGCACAGCTGGTAGGGGGCAGGTTACGATTTTTCAAGGATATTTGGATCAATTCATTTCACAGTCTTTGGATTCAGAACATTGTTTCACAAGGGTACAGAATAGGTTTCAAGGTAAGACCGCCTGTGAGAAGATTTTTTCTCTCACGCATTCCAGTAAACCCAGTAAAGGCTCAGGCGTTTCTGAAATGTGTTTCAGACCTAGAGTCGGCTGGGGTAATTGTGCCAGTTCCAGTTCTGGAACGGGGTCTGGGGTTTTACTCAAATCTGTTCATTGTACCAAAGAAGGAGAATTCCTTCAGACCAGTTCTGGATCTAAAAATATTGAATCGTTATGTAAGGATACCAACATTCAAAATGGTGACTATAAGGACTATTTGCCTTTTGTTCAGCAATGGCATTATATGTCTACAATAGACTTACAGGATGCATATCTTCATATTTCTATCCATCCAGATCACTATCAGTTTCTGAGATTCTCTTTTCTAGACAAGCATTACCAGTTTGTTGCTCTTCCGTTTGGCCTAGCAACAGCTCCAAGGATCTTTTCAAAGGTTCTCGGTGCCCTTCTCTCTGTAATCAGAGAACAGGGTATTGCGGTATTTGCTTATTTGGATGATATCTTGGTACTTGCTCAGTCTTTACATTCTGCAGAATCTCATACGAATCAACTTGTGTTGTTTCTTCAAAGACATGGTTGGATGATCAATTTACCAAAGAGTTCCTTGATTCCTCAGACAAGGGTAACCTTTTTGGGTTTCCAAATAGATTCAGTGTCCATGACTCTGTCTCTAACAGAAAAGAGACGTCTGAAATTAGTTTCAGCTTGTCGAAACCTTCAGTCTCAATCATTCCCTTCGGTAGCTTTGTGCATGGAAATTCTAGGTCTCATGACTGCTGCATCGGACGCGATCCCTTTTGCTCGTTTTCACATGAGACCTCTCCAGCTTTGTATGCTGAACCAATGGTGCAGGGATTATACAAAGATATCACAATTAATATCCTTAAATCCCAATGTTCGATCTTCTCTGACTTGGTGGTTGGATCACCATTGTTTAATTCAATGGGCCTCTTTTGTTCGTCCAACCTGGACTGTGATCTCAACAGATGCAAGTCTTTCAGGTTGGGGAGCTGTATGGGGATCTCTGACAGCGCAGGGGGTTTGGGAATCTCAGGGGGCGAGATTACCAATCAACATTTTTGAACTCCATGCGATTTTCAGAGCTCTTCAGTTCTGGCCTCTTCTGAAGAGAGAATCGTTTATTTGTTTTCAGACAGAAAATGTCACAACCGTGGCATATGTCAATCATCAAGGGGGGACTCAGGCTATGAAAGAAGTATCTCGTATACTTGTATGGGCGGAATCCAGCTCCTGTCTATTTTCTGCGGTTCACATCCCAGGTATAGACAATTGGGAAGCGGATTATCTCAGTCGCCAGACTTTACATCCGGGCAAATGGTCTTCTCACCCAGAGGTATTTCTTCAGATTGTTCAAATAGATCTGATGGCCTCTCATCTAAACAAGAAACTTCCCAGGTATCTGTCCAGATCCAGGGATCCTCAGGCGGGAACGATGGACGCGTTGTCACTTCCTTGGAATTATCAACCTGCTTATATCTTTCTGCCTCTAGTTCTTCTTCCAAAAGTGATTTACAAAATCCTAATGGAGCATTCGTTTGTACTGCTGGTGGCTCCAGCATGGCCACACAGGTTTTGGTATGCGGATCTCGTTCGGATGGCCAGTTGCCAACCTTGGACAATTCCGTTCAGTTGCCAACCTTGGACCTTCTATCTGAAGGCCCATTTTTCCATCAGGATCTCAAATGATTAAATATGAAGGTATGGAGATTGAACGCTTAATACTTAGCCATAGAGGTTTCTCTGATTCAGTGATTAATACTATGTTACAGGCTCGTAAATCTGTGTCTAGAAAGATCTATTACCGAGTTTGGAAGACTTACATTTCTTGGTGTTCTTCACATAAATTCTCTTGGCATTCTTTTAGAATTCCTAGACTTTTACAGTTTCTTCAGGATGGTTTGGAAAAAGGTTTGTCTGCAAGTTCCTTGGAAGGACAAATCTCTGCTCTTTCTGTTCTTTTTCACAGAAATATTGCTAATCATCCTGATATTCATTGTTTTGTACAGGCTTTGGTTCGTATTAAGCCTGTCATTAAGTCAATTTCTCCTCCTTGGAGTCTTAATTTGGTTCTGAGGGCTTTACAGGCTCCTTCGTTTGAACCTATGCATTCTCTGGATATTAAATTACTTTCTTGGAAAGTTTTATTTCTTTTGGCCATCTTTTCTGCTAGAAGAGTTTCTGAGTTATCTGCTCTTTCTTGTGAATCTCCTTTTCTAATTTTTCATCAGGATAAGGCGGTGTTGCGGACTTCATTTCATTTTTTACCTAAAGTTGTGAATTCTAACAACATTAGTAGAGAAATTGTTGTCCCTTCTTTGTGTCCTAATCCTAAGAATTCTCTGGAGAGATCTTTACATTCTTTGGATGTAGTTAGAGCTTTGAAATATTATGTTGAAGCTACTAAAGATTTCAGGAAGACTTCTAGTCTATTTGTTGTCTTTTCTGGTTCTAGGAAAGGTCAGAAGGTTTCTGCCATTTCTTTGGCATCTTGGTTAAAGTCTTTGATTCATCATGCTTATGTGGAGTCGGGTAAATCCCCGCCTCAAAGGATTACGGCTCATTCTACTAGGTCAGTTCCTACTTCCTGGGCTTTTAAGAATGAAGCTTCTGTTGATCAGATTTGCAAAGCAGCAACTTGGTCTTCTTTGCATACTTTTACTAAATTCTACCATTTTGATGTTTTTTCTTCTTCTGAAACAGTTTTTGGTAGAAAAGTACTTCAGGCAGCTGTTTCAGTTTGATTCTTCTGCTTATAATTTCAGTTTTTTTCATTTTAAGATTAAAACTTTTTGATTTGGGGTATGGATTATTTTTTCAGCGGAATTGGCTGTCTTTATTTAATCCCTCCCTCTCTAGTGACTCTTGCGTGGAAGTTCCACATCTTGGGTATCTGCTATCCCATACGTCACTAGCTCATGGACTCTTGCCAATTACATGAAATAAAACATAATTTATGTAAGAACTTACCTGATAAATTCATTTCTTTCATATTGGCAAGAGTCCATGAGGCCCACCCTTTTTGTGGTGGTTATGATTTTTTTGTATAAAGCACAATTATTCCAATTCCTTGTTTGATGCTTTCGCTCCTTTCTTATCACCCCACTTCTTGGTTATTCGTTAAACTGAATTGTGGGTGTGGTGAGGGGTGTATTTATAGGCATTTTGAGGTTTGGGAAACTTTGCCCTTCCTGGTAGGAATGTATATCCCATACGTCACTAGCTCATGGACTCTTGCCAATATGAAAGAAATGAATTTATCAGGTAAGTTCTTACATAAATTATGTTTTCCCTTTGCAGTCTAAACAGTTTCTGTTTGGGAATTATGTTTATGGAAGTTTTTAGGCTTACCTGGGGTTCCAGTTGATTATAACTTAAAGTCTGTTTTTTTCCAAAAAATTTGTGGGCTTAGGCTCGCGATGATGCAGAATCGTACTTTTTATTGCGACATTTATGGCGCAAAGATTTTTGGCATGAAGTTGCGTCTGCCATGACGCAAATCGAATCATGTCATTTCTTGCAAGTTTTTTTTGGTGCAAAGTCACGCCTGTTATGATTCGCGTCATTTATCTTTGGCACCAAAAGTTTTTTGCTCTGCATTTGCGCCATTTTTGGCGCCTTAAATTTATTATGCCTCTCCCCCTTTTTGCTCTCTGCTCTCGTTTGATCTTAGAGGGCTAGGTTTCTTTCTTTTTCTTTTATCATAAGCATTTCTTCCCATTCCTGAAACTGCTATTTGAGGAAATTGGATATTTTGTTTAAATGTTAATTTTTCTTTTTTGTTACATTTTGCAAGATGTCTCAGACTGATCCTGCCTCTGATGTTACTGTAGGAACTAAGCTGCCTGAACACAATTCTCCCAAAGCTAAGTGTGTATGTTGTAAATTAGCTGATCTTACTTCTTCAGCTCAAATATATGGTGCTTGTTATGAAAAACTATTACATGCTGATAATGTTTCTATAAGTACAAATATATCTACTGTTAAACCTTCACAGTCTAATGTACATAATATTCCTGTCGATATTAAAGATTATATTGCTACAGCCATAGAGAAGGCTATGACTGCTATTCCGCCTTCAAATAAACGTAAAAGGTCTCTCCTTACTTCTCATAAATCTGATGAATCCTGTATTGATCATCAGCATACTGAAGTATCTTCTGCTGATGATTTCTCTGGCTCAGAGGATCCTACTTCAGAGTCTGAAATTGATAAATCAACCTTTCTTTTTAAGATTGAATATATTCGTTCTTTATTAAAGGAAGTATTGTTTACTTTGGGTATTGAGGAATCTAGTCTTCTTGATAATAAGAATAGCAAACGTTTAAATTCTGTTTTTAAAACTTTTGAGGTTACTTCTGAAGCTATCTCTCATATGATTACTAAGGATTGGTATAAACTTGGTGCTTCTTTTAACCCTTCTTCTAGGTTTAAAGAGTTATATCCTTTACCTGTGGGTAATTTTGGGAAAGTCCCTAAGGTTGATAGGTCTATTTCTACTTTGGCCAACCGTACTGCTATTCCTATGGAAGATAGTACTTCTTTTAAGGATCCTTTAGATAGGAAGATTGAATCTTATCTTAGGAAAGCATATTTGCTTACTGGCTATAGTCTTAGACCTGCCATTTCTATGGCTGATGTTGCTGCTGCTTCAACTTTTTGGTTGGACAGTTTGGCTCAACAGTTGATAGATCCTGAATTGTCTAGCATTGTTCTTTTACTTCAACATACTAATTATTTTATTTGTGACGCTATATTTGATGTCATTAAGACTGATATTAAATCGATGTCCTTAGCTATTCTTGCTAGAAAAGCTTTATGGCTTAAATCATGGAATGCTGATATGGTGTCTGAATCTAGATTACTTTCTTTATCATTTCAGGGTAGTAATTTATTTGGTTCTCAATTGTATTCTATTATCTCCACTATCACCGGGGGAAAGGGAGTTTCTTTCATGTAATTGGCAAGAGTCCATGAGCTAGTGACGTATGAGCTATACAATCCTACCAGGAGGGGCAAAGTTTCCAAAACCTCAAAATGCCTATAAATACACCCCTCACCACACCCACAATTCAGTTTTACAAACTTTGCCTCCTATGAAGGTGGTGAAGTAAGTTTATGCTAAGATTTCTACGTTGACATGCGCTTCTCAGCTTTTGTTGAAGCCCTATTCCTCTGAGTACAGCGAATGTCAGAGAGATGTGAAGAGAGTATCACCTATTAAATGCAATGATTTTCCTAACGGGGGTCTATTTCATAGGTTCTCTGTTATCAGTCATAGAGATTCATCTCCTACCTCCCTTTTCAGATCGACGATACACTCTCATATACCATTACTTCTACTGATAACTGTTTCAGTACTGGTTTGGCTATCTGCTCTATGTGGATGGGTGTCTTTTTTGGAAAGTATGTTTTTTATTACTTAAGACACCCCAGCTATGATCTGGCACTTTATGCATTTATATAAAGTTCTAAATATATATATTGTACTTATATTTGCCATGAGTCAGGTTCATATATTTCCTTGTGCAGACTGTCATTTTCATATTTGGGAAATAAACATATTAAGAAATATTTTTTTCTTACCTGGGGTTTAGTCTTTTTTTCAAATTGTCTATTTTTTTCTTACAAATTGCGGGCAGCATTAGGCTCGCGGGTGCGCCAAATGCTAGACTTTATTGCGTCATTCTTGGCACGAGAATTTTTTTGGTGCGAAAAGTACGTCCGTTGACGCAAGTTCGTAATTTCTGGCGTCGTAGTTGACGCGGAAGCCTTTCACATGGTTGCATCGTTAGTGACGCAAGTGTGTCATTTCCGGATATTGACATTTTCTCTTACGTTGTGCATCATACTTGGCGCCAAATTTTTCATTAATTTTATACCCCATTGCTGTTTGCCTCTTGCCTTTCTCTATGTCAGAGGGCTATGCTCTTTGCTTTTTTCCCATTCCTGAAACTGTCATATAAGGAAATTAAGAATGTTGCTTTATATGTTGTTTTTTCTTTTACATTTTGCAAGATGTCTCAATCTGATCCTGCCTCAGAAGTATCTGTTGGAACTTTGCTGCCTGACATCGGTTCTACCAAAGCTAAGTGCATTTGTTGTAAGATTGTGGAAATTATATCTCTGAATGTCATTTGTAATAGTTGTCATGATAAACTTTTACATGCAGAGAATGTATCCTTCAGTAATAGTACATTGCCAGTTGCAGTTCCTTCAACTTCTAATGTACATGATATTCCTATGAATTTTAAAGAATTTGTTACTGATTCTATTCAGAAGGCTTTGTCTGCATTTCCGCCTTCTAATAAACGTAAAAGGTCTTTTAAAACTTCTCATTCAGTTGATGAAATTTCAAATGACCGACAATATAATGATTTATCCTCCTCTGATGAGGATCTATCTGATTCAGAAGATCCCTCCTCAGATATTGACACTGACAAATCTACTTATTTGTTTAAAATAGAGTATATTCGTTCTTTGTTAAATGAAGTGTTAATTACTTTGGATATTGAGGAAGCTAGTCCTCTTGACATTAAGACTAGTATACGTTTAAATGCTGTTTTTAAACCTCCTGTGGTTACTCCAGAGGTTTTTCCAATTCCTGATGCTATTTCTGATATGATTTCTAAGGAATGGAATAAGCCAGGTACTCCTTTTATTCCTTCTTCAAGGTTTAAAAAATTATATCCTTTACCAGCAATGTCTATAGAGTTTTGGGTGAAAAGTCCCCAAAGTTGATGGAGCTATTTCTACTCTTGCTATACGTACCACTATTCCTATGGAAGATAGTACTACATTTAAAGATCCTTTAGATAGGAAACTTGAATCCTATCTAAGGAAAGCCTATTTATTTTCAGGTCATCTTCTCAGGCCTGCAATTTCTTTGGCTGATGTTGCAGCTGCATCAACTTTTTGGTTGGAGAATTTAGCGCAACAAGAATTGGATTCTGACATATCTATCATTGTTCACTTACTGCAACATGCTAATCATTTTATTTGTGATGCCATTTTTGATATTATCAAAATTGATGTTAGATCCATGTCTTTAGCTATTTTAGCTAGAAGAGCTTTATGGCTTAAATCTTGGAATGCTGATGACATCTAAATCTAGATTATTATCTCTTTCTTTCTTTCCAAGGTAGTAATTTATTTGGTTCTCATTTGGATTCTATTATTTCAACTGTTACTGGAGGAAAGGGTTTTTTTCTGCCTCAGGATAAAAAAACCTAAGGGTAGATCTAAGGCTTCTAACCGTTTTCGTTCCTTTCGTCAAAATAAAGAACAAAAATCTAATCCTTCCACCAAGGAATCTGTTTCCAATTGGAAGCCTTCCTCAAATTGGAATAAATCCAAGCCTTTTAAAAAAACAAAGTCAGCCCCTAAGTCCGCATGAAGGTGCGGCCCTCATTCCAACTCAGCTGGTAGGGGCAGATTAAGGTTTTTCAAGGATATTTGGATAAATTCTGTCCAAAATCAATGGATTCAGAGCATTGTCTCTCAAGGGTATTGAATAGGATTCAGAGTAAGACCTCCTGTGAAAGGATTTTTTCTCTCATATATCCCAGCAAATCCAGTAAAAGCTCAGGTTTTTCTGAAGTGTGTTTCAGACCTGGAGTCTTCAGGGGTAATCATACTGGTTCCTTTTCAGGAACAAGGTCTGGGGTTTTATTTAAATCTATTCATTGTCCCAAAGAAGGAAAATTCATTCAGACCAGTTCTGGATCTGAAAATTTTGAATCGTTATGTAAGAGTACCAACTTTCAAGATGGTGACTATAAGGACTATTCTGCCTTTTGTTCAGCAAGGACATTATGTCTACAATAGACTTGCAGGATGCATACCTTCATATTTCGATTCATCCAGAACATTATCAGTTCCTGAGATTCTCTATTCTAGACGAGCATTACCAATTTGTTGCTCTTCCATTTGGCCTAGCAACAGCTCCAATAGTCTTTTCAAAGGTTCTAGGTGCCCTACTCTCTGTAATCCGAGAGCAAGGTATTGCAGTGTTTTCTTATTTGGATGATATCTTGGTACTAGCTCAGTCTTTACATTCTGCAGAATCTCACATGAATCAACTAGTGTTGTTTCTTCAAAAACATGGTTGGAGGATCAATTTACCAAAAAGTTTCTTGATTCCTCACACAAGGGTCAACTTTTTTAGGTTTCCAGATAGATTCAGTGTCCATGACTCTGTCTCTAACAGACAAGAGACGTTTGAAATTGATCTTCAGTCTGTCATTCCCTTCAGTGGCTATGTGCATGGAAATTTTAGGCCTCATGACTGCAGCATCGGACGCGATTCCTTTTGCTTGTTTTCACATGAGACCTCTACAGCTTTGTATGCTGAATCAATGGTGCAGGGATTATACAAAGATATCACAGTTAATATCCTTAAATCCCAATGTTCAACACTCTCTGACGTGGTGGTTAAATCACCAGCGTTTAGTTCAAGGGGCTTCCTTTGTTCTGCCAACCTGGACAGTGATCACTACAGATGCAAGTCTTTCAGGTTGGGGAGCTGTTTGGGGATCTTTGACAGCACAAGGGGTTTGGAAATCTCAAGAGGCGAGATTACCAATCAATATTTTAGAACTCCGTGCAATTCTCAGAGCTCTTCAGTTTTGGCCTCTGTTGAGAGAACCGTTCATTTGCTTTCAGACAGACAATATCACAACTGTGGCATATGTCAATCATCAGGGTGGGACTCACAGTCCCCAAGCTATGAAAGAAGTATCTCGGATACTTGTTTGGGCGGAATCCAGCTCCTGTCTAATCTCTGTGGCGCATATCCCAGGTGTAGACAATTGGGAGGCAGATTATTTCAGCCGTCAGACTTTACATCCAGGGGAGTGGTCTCTCCATCCAGATGTGTTTTCCCAGATTGTTCAGATATGGGGTCTTCCAGAGATAGATCTCATGTCCTCTCATCTAGACAAGAAACTTCCCAGATACCTGTCCAGGTCAAGGGATGTTCAGGCGGAAGCAGTGGATGCGCTGACACTACCTTGGTGTTATCATCCTGCTTACATTTTCCCGCCTCTAGTTCTTCTTCCAAGAGTGATATCCAAAATCATCATGGAACAATTGTTTGTGTTGCTGGTGGGTCCAGCATGGCCACACAGGTTTTGGTATGCGGATCTTGTACGGATGTCCAGTTGCCAACCGTTAAGGTCGGACCTACTGTCTCAAGGTCCGTTTTTCCATCAGGATCTCAAATCATTAAATTTGAAGGTATGGAAATTGAACGCTTAGTATAGAGGTTTCTCTGACTCTGTGATTACTACTATGTTACAAGCTTGTAAATCTGTCTCTAGAAAGATTTATTATAGAGTTTGGAAGACTTACATTTCATGGTGTTCTTCTCATAAATTCTCTTGGCATTCTTTTAGAATCCATAGAATTTTACAGTTTCTTCAGGATGGTTTGGATAAGGGTTTGTCTGCAAGTTCCTTGAAGGGACAAATCTCTGCTCTTTCTGTTTTATTTCACAGAAAGATTGCTAAACTTCCTGATATTCACGGTTTTGTACAGGCTTTAGTTCGTATTAAGCTCGTCATTAAATCAATTTCTCCTCCTTGGAGTCTTAATTTGGTTTTGAAGGCATTACAGGTCCCTCCATTTGAGCCTATGCATTCTTTGGACATTAAACTACTTTCTTGGAAAGTGTTGTTCCTTTTGGCCATCTCTTCTGCTAGAAGAGTTTCTGAGCTATCTGCTCTTTCTTGTGAATCTCCTTTTCTGATTTTTCATCAGGATAAGGCGGTTTTGCGGACTTCATTTAAATTTTTGCCTAAAGTTGTGAATTCTAACAACATTAGTAGAGAAATTGTTGTCCCTTCCTTGTGTCCTAATCCTAAGAATTCTTTGGAATGATACTTACATTCTTTGGATGTGGTGAGAACTTTGAAATATTATGTTGAAGCTACTAAAGATTTCAGGAAGACTTCCTGTCTATTTGTTATATTTTCTGGTCCTAGGAAAGGTCAGAAGGCCTCTGCTATTTCCTTGGCTTCTTGGTTAAAGCTTTTGATTCATCAAGCTTATTTGGAGTCGGGTCAGGCCCCGCCTCAGAGAATTACAGCTCATTCTACTAGATCAGTCTCCACTTCGTGGGCTTTTAAGAATTAAGCTTCAGTTGATCAGATTTGCAAAGCGGCAACTTGGTCCTCTTTGCATACATTTACTAAATTCTACCATTTATTTGCTTCTTCGGAAGCAGTTTTTGATAGAAAAGTTCTTCAGGCAGCTGTTTCAGTTTGATTCTTCTGTTTATATTTTAAGTTTTTCTTTTCATTATGAGAATATCTTATATTTTGTGTTGTGGATTATTTTTTCAGGGAGAAATGGCTGTTGTTTATTTTTATTCCTCCCTCTCTAGTGACTCTTGAGTGGAGTTCCACATCTTGGGTATTGATATCCCATACGTCATTAGCTCATGGACTCTTGCCAATTACATGAAAGAAAACATCATTTATGTAAGAAGTTACCCGATAAATTAATTTCTTTCATATTGGCAAGAGTCCATGAGGCCCACCCTTTTTATGGTGGTTATGATTTTTTTTGTATAAAGCACAATTATTTCAAAATTCCTTTGTTGATGCTCTTTACTCCTTTCTTTATCACCCCACTTCTTGGCTATTCATTAAACTGAATTGTGGGTGTGGTGAGGAGTGTATTTATAGGCATTTTGAGATTTGGGAAACTTCGCCCCTCCTAGTAGGATTGTATATCCCATACGTCACTAGCTCATGGACTCTTGCCAATATGAAAGAAATGGATTTATCAGGTAAATTCTTACATAAATTATGTTTTTTCTACCCCAAGATAAGAAATCTAAGGGTAAATTCAAAGCTTGCAATCTTTTTCGTTCCTTTCGTCAGAATAGACAACAAAAACCTCTCCTTCCCCTAAGGCCCCTGGCTCTAATTGGAGACCATCTCCGAATTGGAATAAATCCAAGCCTTTCAAAAAACCTAATCTAGCCCCTAAGACTGCATGAAGGTGCGGCCCTCAAACCAGTTAAACTGGTGGGGGGTAGATTGAAATTATTTCAACACATTTGGACAGTCTCTGTTCAAAACGAGTGGATTCAGAATATTGTTTCTCAGGGGTATCGAAGAGGTTTCAGAATAAGACCTCCCATGGGAAGATTCTAAATGTTTCAACAAACCATGTGAAGGCTCAGGCTTTTTGGAATGCGTTTCAAGGTTGGAGCTTTCAGGGGTGATTGTTCCAGTTCCTCTGCAGGAACGGGGTTTGTTTTTTTATTCAAATCTATTCATTGTCCCAAAGAAAGAAGTTTCGTTCAGACCAATTCTGGATCTGAAATTTCTAAATTGTTTTGCAAGAGTCCCAACTTTCAAGATCGTGACTATAAGGACTAATTCTGCCTTTTGTTCAGCAAGGTCATTTCATGTCCACAATAGACTTACAGGACGCTTATCTTCATATTCCGATTCATCCAGACCACTATAGTTTTTTGAGATTCTCTTTTATAGACAAGCATGACCAATTTGTCGCTCTTCCATTTGGCCTAGCGACAGCTCCGAGAATCTTTTCAAAAGTTCTCGGTGCCCTTCTATCTGTAATCAGAGAGCAGGGTATTGTGGTGTTTCCTTATTTGGATGATATCTTGGTACTAGCTCAATCTTTTCATTTAGCAGAATCTCACACGAAACAACTAGTGTGGTTTCTTCAAAGATATGGTTGGATGATTAATTTACAAAAGAGTTTCTGGATTCCTCAGACAAGGGTCACCTTTTTAGGTTTCCAGATAGATTCAGTGTCCGTGACTCTTTCTCTGACAGACAAGAGACGAATGAAGTTTGTTTTAGCTTGTCTAAACCTTCAGTCTCTATCATTCCCTTCAGTGGTTATGTGCATGGAAGTTTTAGGTCTCATGACTGCAGCATCAGACGCAATCCTCTTTGCTCATTTTCATATGAGGCCTCTACAGCTTTGCATGTTGCACCAATGGTGCAGGGATTATACTCCAATATCACAACTGATATACTTAAATCCCAGCACTCAACTCTCTCTGACTTGGTGTTTGGACCATCCCCTTGTTATTCAAGGAGCATAATTTGTTAATCCTACCTGGACTGTGATCACAACAGATGCAATTCTTACAGGTTGGGGAGCTGTCTGGGGGTCTCTGACAGCGCAAGGGGTTTGGAAACCTCAAGAGTGGAGGTTACCAATCAATATATTAGAACTCTGTGCTATTTTCAGAGCTCTTCAGGTGTGGCCTCTATTGAAGAGAGAACTTTACATTCGTTTTCAAACAGACTATATCACAACAGTGGCATATGTCAATCATCAAGGAGGGACTCGCAGTCCTTCAGCAATAAAAGAAGTATCTTGGATAGTTTCTTGGGCGGATTCCAACTCTTGACAATTGGGAAGCGGATTATCTCAGCCGTCAGACTTTACATCCGGGGGAGTGGTCTCTCCATCCACATGTGTTTTTTCATCTTGTACAGATGTTTGGTCTTCCAGAAATAGATCTGATGGCATCTCGTCTAAACAAGAAGCTTCACAGATACGTTTCCACTTCCAAGGATCCTCAGGCGGAGATGATGGATGCCTTAGCAGTTCCTTGGTTTTACCAACCTGCTTACATTTTTCCGCCTCTAGTTCTTCTTCCAAGGGTGATCTCCAAGATCATAATGGAACAATCTCATGTGTTTTTGATAGCACCAGCATGGACTCACAGGTTTTGGTATGTGGATCTTGTCTGGATGATCAGTTGCCAGCCTTGGCCACTTCCTTTAAGGCGAGACCTTCTGTCTCAAGGGCCGTTCTTCCATCAGGATCTCAAATCTAAATTTAAAGACATGGAAATTGAACGCTTAGTGCTTAGTCATAGAGGTTTCTCTGACTCAGTGATTAGCACTATGATACAGTCTCCTAAGTCTGTTTCAAGGAAAATGTATCATCAGGTTTGGAAAACCTATATTTTATGGGTTTGTCTGCAAATAGTTTGAAAGGAGAAATTTCTGCTCTTTCTGTCTTGTTTCATAGAAAGATGGCTAAACTTCCTGATATTCACCGTTTTGTTCAGGCTTTGATTCGTATCAAACCTGTTATTAAATCTATTTCTCCTCCTTGGAGTCTCAATTTGGTTTTTGCAGGCTCCTCCTTTTGAGCCTATGCATTCTTTGAATATTAAACTACTTTCTTGGAATTTGTTATTTCTTTTGGCTGTCTCTTCTGCTAGAAGAGTTTCCGAATTATCTGCTCTCTCTTGTGAGTCTCCTTATCTGATTTTCCATAAAGATAAAGCTGTTTTGCGGACTTCATTTACATTTTTACCTAAAGTTGTGAATTCTAACAACATCAATAGGGAAATTGTTGTTCTTTCCTTGTGTCCTAATCCTAAGAATACTCTTGAAAGGGCTTTACATTCTTTGGATGTGGTAAGAGCTTTGAAATATTATGTTAAGCTACTAAAGATTTTAGAAAGACTTCTAGGCTATTTTTTATTTTTTCTGTTTCCAGGAATGTTCAGAAAGCCTCTGCCTTTTCTTTGGTATCTTGGTTTGAAACTTTTGATAAATAAAGCTTATTTGGAGGCGGGGCAGTCTTCGTCTCAGAGAATTACAGCTCATTCTACTAGATCAGTTGCCACTTCTTGGGCTTTTAAGAATGAAGCTTCTGTTGATCAAATTTGCAAAGCAGCAACTTGGTCTTCTTTGCATACTTTTACTAAATTGTACCATTTTGATGTATTTGCTTCCTTGGAAGCAGCCTTTGGTAGAAAGGTTCTTCAGGCAGTTGTCTCAGTTTAATTCTAATGCCTTTTGATTTGATTTTTTTTTTTAATTTTAAGAAAACTTAATTGTTTTGGATTTAATTTCTCAGCGGTTTTAGCTGTTATTTTATCCCTCCCTCTCTATTGACTCGTGGTTTTCCACATATTATTATTATTATATCCCATACGTCACTAGCTCATGGACTCTTGCCACTTACATGAAAGAAAACATAATTTATGTAAGAACTTACCTGATGAATTCATTTCTTTCATATTGGCAAGAGTTCATGAGACCCACACTATTCTTTGTTGTTATGATTTTTTTTTGTATAAAGCACTTTTTATTTTTTCCAGTTCCTCTTTTTGTATGCTTTTTACTCCTTCTTTTACACCTCACTTCTTGGCTACACGTTAAACTAAGGTATGAGTGAGGTGGGGATGTATTTATAGGCATTTTGAGGTTTGGGAAACTTTGCCCCCTCCTGGTAGGATTGTATATCCCATACGTCACTATCTCATGAACTCTTGCGAATATGAAAGAAATGAATTTATCAGGTAAGTTCTTAGATAATTTATGTTTTTGCATTGCACATCTGGTTGTTTCTCTGTGTTGCAGGAGGTATTTCAGGGAGAAGGTGGCCCTGTATTTTGCATTGCACATCTGGTTGTTTCTGTGTTGCAGGGGGCTATTTCAGGGAGAAGGTGGGCCTGTATTTTGCATTGCACATCTGGGTGTTTGTCTGTGTTGCAGGGGGGTATTTTAGGGAGAAGGTGGCCCTGTATTTTGCATTGCACATCTGGGTGTTTCTCTGTGTTACAGGGGGGGTATTTTGGGGAGAAAGTGACCCTGTATTTTGCATCGCACATCTGGTTATTTATCTGTGTTACAGGGGGGTATTTCAGGGAGAAGGTGGCCCTGTATTATGCATTGCACATCTGGTTGTTTCTCTGTGTTGCAGGGTTTTTTTTAGGGATAAGGTGGCCCTGTATTTTGCATCACACATCTGGTTGTTTCTCTGTGTTACAGGGGGTATTTCGGGGGAGAAGGTGGCCCTTTATTTTGCATTGCATATCTGGGTGTTTCTCTGTGTTACAGGGGGGTATTTCATGGAGAAGGTGGCCCTGTATTTTGCATTGCACATCTGGGTGTGTGTGTTACAGGGGGTATTTCAGGGAGAAGGTGGTCCTGTATTTTGCATTGCACAGCTGGGTGTTTCTCTGGGTTTCAGGTGGTATTTTGGGGAGAAGGTGGCCCTGTATTTTGCATTGCACATCTGGGTGTGTGTGTTGCAGGGGTATTTTGGGGAGACGTTGACCCTGTATTTTGCATTGCACATCTGGGTGTTTCTCTGGGTTTCAGGTGGTATTTTGGGGAGACGGTGGCCCTGTATTTTGCATTGCACATCTGGATATTTTCTCTTTGTTGCAGGGGGTATTTCGGGGAAAAGGTAGCCCTGTATTTTGCGTGGCTTGGCTGGTATACCGTCATGCTTTTTCCTGCTGCTTTGGTCGGTTCTGCAGTTTTCCTGTATGGATTTGTTCACTTCAGCACCAGCCAGATCAGGTATTTGATATTTGGGCTCATTAATGCTCTGTGATTGACATTATTGCAAATGATAAACATAGGTGAGTAACAGTGAATTGGTTGTATGGTGATGGTGATTTTGGGAATAGATTGGGTAATGAGTTCTGGGAGAATTGGGACATGTGACTTGCCTGTTGGAGTTAGAGTGTGTGTGTGTGTAAAATGATTGTGTTAATGAGTTATGGTTTTTGGTAGCAGCACATATTTGTGATATGTGGATTGCTGTGTGTTTGAGGTATGTGTGTGGTGTTGGCTTTATGTGTGTTGTGGTCACTGGGTGTTAGATGTGGTATCATGTGTTGTAAGAAGAGGGTATAGGTGCTGCTATCTCTGTGTCTGGGGTACAGGTGTCTGAAGAAGAGGTTATGGGTGTTGTGATCACTGGGTGTTTGATGTGGTACAGGTGTCTGAATAAGAGCGTATGGGTGTTGTGATCACTGGGTGTTTGATGTGGTACAGGTGTCTGAAGAAGAGCATATGGGTGTTGTGATCACTGGGTGTTTGATGTGGTACAGGTGTCTGAAGAAGAGCATATGGGTGTTGTGATCACTGGGTGTTTGATGTGGTACAGGTGTCTGAAGAAGAGCATATGGGTGTTGTGATCACTGAGTGTTTGATGTGGTACAGGTGTCTGAAGAAGAGCATATGGGTGTTTGATGTGGTACAGGTGTCTGAAGAAGAGGTTATGGGTGTTTGATGCGGTACAGGTGTCTGAAGAAGAGGTTATGGGTGTTAAATGTGGTACAGGTGTCAGAAGAAGAGTGTATGGGTTTTGTGATAACTGGGTGTTAGATGTGGTACAGGTGTCTGAAGAAGAGCGTATGGGTGTTTGATGTGGTACAGGTGTCTGAAGAAGAGGTTATGGGTGTTTGATGTGGTACAAGTGTCAGAAGAAGAGCGTATGGGTGTTGTGATCACTGGTTGTTTGATGTGTTACAGGTGTCTGAAGAAGATTGTATGGGTGTTAAATGTGGTACAGGTGTCAGAAGAAGAGTGTATGGGTTTTGTGATAACTGGGTGTTAGATGTGGTACAGGTGTCTGAAGAAGAGCGTATGGGTGTTGTGATCACTGGGTGTTAGATGTGGTATCATGTGTTGTAAGAAGAGGGTATAGGTGCTGTTATCTGTGTGTCTGGGGTACAGGTGTCTGAAGAAGAGGTTATGGGTGTTGTGATCACTGGGTGTTTGATGTGGTACAGGTATCTGAAGAAGAGCGTATGGGTGTTGTGATCACTGGGTGTTAGATGTGGTATCAGGTTTTGTAAGAAAAGGTTATAGGTGCTGTGATCTGTGTGTCTGGGGAACAGGTGTCTGAAGAAGAGGTTATGGGTGTTGTGATAACTAGTTGTTTGATGTGGTACAGGTATCTGAAGAAGAGGTTATGGGTGTTTGATGTGGTACAGGTGTCTGAAGAAGAGATTATGGGTGTTTGATGTTGTACAGGTGTTGTGATAACTGGGTGTTGTGATAACTGGGTGTTTGATGTGGTACAGGTGTTAAGATAAGAGGGTGATGAAGCAGTGTGTATGAGTTTCAGATGGTCAGAGCAGCATATAACAAGGAGTAAAACAGTATTTTTTGAGGGTTGGTGCAATGTGCATCATTTGTTGAAATATAATTCTTCTCTCATTATCCTCAGCCAGGAGATATGTACAGCAAACAATACTGTCATGTGTCCTCTGTGTGACCAGAACTGCCCATACTGGCCCTTGTCAGATACATGCACCTATGCCAAGGTAAGAGCATTGTTTCTGTTAATAAATATGTTTATTCAGTGTGAATCCATCACTGGTTATGACTCTTCTTCATGACACCTTTAAAATGACTCAAGAAAAAAAAAAATCTGTGGTCTTTAATCTGCACTTGAATCCATCACTGTGACTAAAGCTTTCAAATGATGATGATTATAATAATAATAATAATAATAAAAAATACTGTGGTCATCAGAATCTACACCAGTGTTTCCCAATCACGGTCCTTACGTACCCCCAACAGCCCTGGTTTTCATTATAGCTGAACCATTGCACAGGAGAAATAATCATCTTATCAGTAACCATGGTTACTAACCAGCTCTCATCCATCAGCTGATTATTTCTCCTGTGCACTGGTTCAGCTATAATGAAAACCTGGCCTGTTGAGGGTACGTGTGGACCGCGTTTTGGAAACACTGATCTAGACCGATAATGTTATCTGTTTCTTTAAGAAGACTAACTTCATACAACCAGGAACACTCATACGTTTCCTTATAAATACAAACATTGTTCAGTAATAAACAATGTCAGTTGCTATCATCGGTACACAAAATATAGCTCCACAATGTATTTCAACAAAAAAAAACAATATAAAAGCTGCTGCCCTCATCAACCCTAGCCCATTACAACTGCCTACACTAAAAAGTACCAGTGCTATCACCAGGGGTAGAAATATCACTATAGTTTACCAGGCAGGGGAAAAAAGTTACTGGTCTACAGGGAAAAACATACTAGTCCACCCAATGATAAAGCCAAATTGTGTACTTGTCCACTGCAACTTATTGCTTATCAGGAACTAGGGCACTATACATAACCTAACAACAGCTATCTCCCTATATGATTGTTGTCTTCTAGTCTGCCGTGCACTTCCCCAGGGGCATAAGTTAGGCCTAGTGTCTATAGCGCAGGGCATGATAAACTAAATGCTCCCCCCTGAGTTTTGCACATCTGTAGTCTGCTGAGTATAGACGGTAAAGGAGTCCCTAATTCAGCTCTCTTGTAGCCTAGATGAGTATATGATCCACCATTTGAAAGCGGAGAATCTCTTCCTTCATATTGGTAGTCACAACAAGTAAATATAGGAAGGCTCTGAAACTATCCTTCTTTCTTATCCAACATTACACATACCCAGGTGACCCCTCATTGTAAATAAGATAATCTACAGTAGACATCCCTTTGTCATGTAGAACATTAGATATCAACTTTAGAGAGACAAAATGGGAGAGTGCTTAATCTGTGTCCATTTATCATCTGAGAATAATTCCTTAGGCTCATTAGACTTATTCAGTTGAAACTGAAGAGACATTTCTTTCTGACGAGATGTGATAGGGCCACTAGATGTTACATGGTTGAATTTTATGGGCAAAAATTTACAGTAAGGGAACTCTGCCACCCTTTCTGTCAAACACAAACCAGCACACACTTTTTAAGGATTGCTGCCTCTTTTTTTAGAATTATGGATCACGTGATCATATAAATATGAGACAGCATCTAATGAAGTTTTTAAATACTTGTTTTAAAACAATTTAATTGTGATTATATGTTGTTTATTTTTCATATTACTATGGCTGGGACATTTTTGTGCCCTTTCCTTAGAAAATGTAATGTGGTTGCCCATTTCTAGGGTGGCAAATATTCAATCGCCCAGGACTTAGGTTAGCATACAATTATCCTTCTTGATTTGAATGGATTTTCGGTTCTGTGCAAATGTTTAGAAAGAGACAATACAAGTACTGGGAAGATTGTATATACGACATCATAAAACCGGACTACACCTGTGCGTCTGCCTCAGTAACTTGTCATTCGTTACCTTTATTTGCAGGTGACACATTTATTTGACAACGAAGGTACAGTTTTCTTTGCCATGTTTATGGCTCTCTGGGGTAAGAGAACATTTTATAACTCTACCAGCACACCCTATACAGGACATATTATTATATTGTAGCTCAACTGACATCTTTATTGTTTGTTTATATAGCCACAGTGTTCTTGGAGCTATGGAAAAGGCAAAGAGCAAAGGACGCCTCCTGGTGGCACCTGTTCACCTGGGACGAAGAAGAGGTGATGTTAGGCTACGTGCCATTCAGCTTATTTACCCTGAAATATCCACCCATCTGCAAAAAAAGGGAACTGGTTTTAGTGAACAAATTGTAGTAAATTTTCATATACATAAAGAACGTAATGGATTCTACTACTAAGATACATTATATAAATGTTCCTATATTCAAGAATTTTTTTTTTTATTCGGTACCGTTTGCTAGCTTCCTCCGCCCCCTGCTAGCTTCCGGGTTTAGAAGTGTTAGACGTAAGAGCGGTCCCACCCGCTTTATACGTCCTTATCCGTGCGCACTCTCGTGAGCCCAATAGTTTGCATGCACAAAAATAAGCGTTCTGATCGCTGTTACAATGAAGTATAATGAATTTCCTTTTATAAATTGAATGTGTCATGCGTCTATCTTGAAACACATCTGATGGATGAAATTCGTGGATAGCCGCATGCGCATTACAAAATGGGGGCATATAGAGACGCCCATGGGGGACCAATGAGATTACAATATCTCTCATCCGTCACGACTAAAGGGGAAAAAAAAATGTGGGCGGAGGAACAGAGAGAAAATCTGGCGCATATCATGGTAAAAAAATCATGTTAGAAATGAATACTTAAAAAATGATGAATGAAAGTTATGTTATTTATAATAGATTTATATAACTGTATATAGCGATATCATCAACTTTACTTTCACTTTAAAGGGATATAAAGGTAAAAAATTAAGGTGCTCTTCAAGTTGAAATAGCATTTTTGAAATACATTTCCATTAGCAAAAATGATTGTAATAAAAGTTATATATGCACATATCCTGTGAGAGCCCATGCACCAGTATTTAAACCCCACATCTTCTCAAAAACTCAGTATTGGCTTGTGTGGCACAAATTACATCTGCAGAAGCAATACACACCGCAGCCACCTCTCACAGAGTATCTGCATATACCACAGAAAAACAGTAATAACTTTGACTAGAAGCATTTTTTGCTAATGAAAGTATGTTGTAAAATGCTTCTGTTTTAAACTGAAATGCTTCCATGCACATTTTATTTTAGACCTTCCTATCCCTTTTAAAAGGCGATTTACAGAAAAATGTATTTATCATGCATGGAAAAGCAGCATTTACACAACTCAAAATTATTTATTGTCTGAAAAAAATGTTAAGTAAAATCTGCTGAAACTAATACAGCAGTGTTGAGTTTGTACTTCCTGCTACTCCTCATTGGCCGATAAGGACATCTCCCTCTGCTTTACTGGTGGAGAGAGACACGCCTCTGCATGTGTGACAAAAATATTTATTCAGACAGACATTATTATAACACACAAAAGCCCCTGAAATAATTGTGAAAACAAAAATGAGCATAATGTAATTTTAGGGTGTCACTCATTGAGTCAGACAAATGCAGTAAAATATATTGTACAATAAAATTCACGTTTTATAGACTTTAGACTTCCTGTTATGATGTTTACATGATCAGAGTTGGTGGTTTGTGACTTGTTGTAAAGTTATCTCCCAGTAACTTTGAAAGACCTTTCACAGTTGTGTCAGCAAATCAGTTATCTTATAGTTTAAAATAAATAGTGCTACATAGATAAAACAGTGATGTAGAGATAAAAAACTGTAAAGCAGAGTTATTGGTTAATAATAAAATGGTTTTATATATTTATAGTTAAAAAACTAAACAAATATACATGCCACACAAGGCAGATGACGCATTTTGCGCTATATCTAGCACTTCGTTATGAAATGCAGCTTTGCTGAATGTATAATTCTTATCTGATATCCAATATGTTTGTTATAGCTGTGAATAGCAGCCTCTTCTTGCACATGTCCTGCACAACCTATTTGTATTTGTTCTCTGTGTTTTTAATATGGGTTATAGGGACATAATAATAAAAAATAAAAATGTATGAAGGTATTTCAGTTCTGAGTACATTTTTTGCAAAATACTTGTATTAGAAAAACTGCTTGTAGTAGAAGCTTATATGCTGTGCAGACCCCAAGTATATAAGCTTTACATTTTCTCTTTACAATATAGAAGTCATTAAAAATAAATAAATTAAGATATTAAAAAACTTTTCTTTCCTAAGATATGGTGAGTCCACGGCTTGAGTAATTACTGTTGGGAATATCCCTCCTGGCCAGCAGGAGGAGGCAAAGAGCACCACAGTTAAACTGCTAAGTATCACTCCCTTACCCACAACCCCCAGTCATTCTCTTTGCCATTGGTGCATGGAGGAGGTGAAGTTTAGGTGTCTGAAGAAAAATTTTGATTTCATCTACAAGCAAGTTTTGAGGTATAGCCGTATTCCACGTCATTCCTTGCAGTCGGGTAGTGGTGGCTTTAAAGCAGTTAGGAACTTTTAAAGAGGTACTTACTGGGTTTTCCTAACAATTGCTGCCCTAGTTTAGAAAGCCAGGGTTGGCTACTCTGTTCTTTCTTTTTCAAAGGTCTCTGTTGAGGAACTGTGTCCTCTCATACCTTGTAACTGTCTACATGCCGGACAGCAGAACAGGTAAGTGCTTTTTCTTCCAGTTGGGGAGACAATGCACTTAACAAATTACAAGACACTGCTTTTTTTTATTGGGACATAGATAATCCTTTTGTATGGGTTACACTGGGACATGAAGCATACACTGTAGCATGTGTGAGACTAACATTTAAAGTCTTTTAAAAAGTAAGGGTAAAATGTTTTTATTAGGCTTTATTTTCTGACACATATTTACTTGATAAAATAATACAAGTTTAACCTGACAGTAAGGCTGAATTTTCTATTTCAGTAGCTTATTCATTTCCCCTTTGCTTTAAAATAAAACGATGCAGGTTTGAAAAAATGGTTATTTCTGGTACTCAGTGTACCAGGAAGTAGTGCCTTTCTGTGTAATTTGAGCTCGGCAGTTGCTGTCACATGACCGGCTTTACTTCATAATGTTTCTGAGGAAAAAGTTGTTTTTCTCCATTTCTGGGTGATCCGGTCTTAATTGGTAGCGGTAAGGCACCTCAGTAGTTGAGGTGTTGGGTTGCCTGAAGGGTATTTTAGAAGTTTATTTGATGTTTATTAAATGTTTTTTCTTAACTTTTCTCACATAATTTTAGCTGGGGATCGATCCTAATTTGGGATAAAATTTAAAGTGTATTTTTTCCTTGGCTTATTTTAATTGAATATTAAAATCTTTGAAACTTATCTGTACAAGTTTATTTACTATTTCACAACATGGCTGATATGGAGCAAGAACCTGCTCTCATGAATTCATGCTTATTATGTTTATATGCACAAATTGCAGCTCCTATGCAATTTTGTTCTTCATGTGTCGAGAAAACCTTGCAAAATAAAGGAAACATTAAGGTAACATTTTTTAGCCTAATGTCTCTCAGGATGATGCTGTTAAATTAATACCTTAGCTTTCTCCTGCTACGTCCCAAGCCTCAATTGTGTCACATGCAGTGCCATGTGGTTCCTCTATAACTAGTAGTGCAGTTTATTTTAAAGCAGAAATTGCTGCCCAGGTATCTTCAGCGATATCTGCGGCATTAGCTGCCATTCCCAGATTACAGGGAAAAAGCAAGAGGAAATCTAGAAATTCAGAAAGTAGGGTGCCTGTCCTCAGTTCTGCTTCCCAAGTTGCCCTTTCTCATAAGTCTGATGAGGAAGATACATCGGGACTTTCTGAGGGTGAAATCTCAGATTCGGACAGTATAATTCCTGCTTCTAAGACTGAGGTGGTATCCTTCAGATTTAAGCTTGAACACCTTCGTGTATTGTTAAAGGAGGTTTTAGCTACTTTAGATGACTCCAATACCCCTGTCATTGTCACTCCTAAGAAATCTAGTAAACTTAATAGTTTCTTTGATGAACCTTCCACTTTGGAGGTTTTTCCTGTGCCGGACCATGCTAGGGAGAAACCAGGGCTGTCTTTTTATCCGTCTCCCATTTTTAAGAAAATGTTTCCTGTTAAGGACTCCATTAAAGACCCTTGGTATACTGTACCCAAAGTTGAAGGGGCCATTTCCACTCTGGCTAAGAGAACTACTATTCCTATTGAGGATAGCTGCTCTTTTAAGGATCTGATGGACAAGAAGCTGGAGGCTTATTTGAAAAAGATTTATGTTCATCAAGGTCTCCAATGGCAACCTGCGGTGTGTATTGCCACTGTGACTAGTGCGGCATCTTATTGGTTCAACGCCTTGTCTGATTCTGTTCAAGTAGAGACTTCCTTGGATGACGTTCAAGATAGGATTAAAGCTCTTAAGTTGGCCAATTCCTTTATTGCAGATGCCATTTTACAGGTTGTTAGACTAGGAGCTAAAACTTCTAGTTTAGCTGGTCTGTGGACGTTTCCTCTAAATTCAAGCTTCTGGCGATTCCTTACAAGGGCAAAACCTTGTTTGGACCCGATTTGGCAGAAATTATCTTATATTACGGGTGGAAAAGGGTCTTTTCTACCTCAAGATAAGAAGAATAGGCCTAAAGGACATCAGAGTAATTTTTGTTCATTTTGTAACTTCAGAGGAAAGCCTTCCCCTTCTTCTTCCAAGCAGGAACAATCCAAGTCTTCTTGGAAACCCAATTAGTCTTGGAACAAGGGGAAACAATCAAAGAAACCCGCAGCTGATTCCAAATCAGCATGAAGGGTTTGCCCCCGATCCGGGATCAGATCAGGTGGGGGGCAGACTTTCTCAGTTCTCTCAATCCTGGATATGACATGTCCCAGATCCCTGGACTGTGGACATAGTATCCCAGGGTTATAAATTAGAATATAGGACTTTTCCTCCCAGAGGCAGATTCCATCTCTCAAGATTATCTGCAGACCAGATAAAGAGAGAGGCATTCTTGAAATGTATACAACATCTTTCCTCCCTGGGAGTGATGGTTCCAGTGCAGAAAAAGGGTCTTGGGTTCTACTCCAACCTATTTGCGGTTCCCAAAACAGGGGAAATTTTCCGTCCCATTCTAGACTTGAACTATCTAAACAAATTTCTCAAAGTTCCATCCTTGAAGATGGAGACTATACGCTCCATTCTTTCTTTAGTACAAGAGGGTCAGTTCATGACAACCATATACCTAAAGAATGCGTATATTCATGTTCCTATTCACAGGTTTTATCACATATTCCTAAGATTTGCCTTTCTGGACAAACATTTCCAGTTTGTGGCCCTTCCATTTGGTCCAGCCACGGCTCCCAGAATTTTTTCAAAGGTTCTTGGGGCTCTTTTGGCAGTGATCCATTCTAGTGGAATTACTGTGGCACCCTACCTGGACTATATATTGGTCCAGGCGCCATCTTTTAAACAAGCAAAATCTCACACATAGATATTGTTGTCTTTTCTTCATTCCCACAGATGGAATGTGATTCTGGGGGAAAAAAAAGCTCCCTTTCCCCTGCTACAAGAGTAGTGTTCTTAGGGACCATAACAGATTCTCTATTTATGAAGATTTTTCTGACAGAGGTCAGGAAAAACAAAATAATTTTCTTTTACCTCTCTCTTCAGGCTACTGCTTATCCTTCAGTGGCTCAATGTATGGAGATAATCTGTCTGATGGTGGCTTCCATGGACATCATTCCTTTTGCTCGATTCGATTTGAGAACTCTCCAGTTGTGCATGCTCAGACAATGGAATGGTGACCATGCGGATCTATCTCAGAGAATAGAGTTAGATCAGTCATCAGGGGACTCTTTCCCATGGTGGATTTCTCAGGAACATCTGTCTCAGGGCACATGCTTACAGAGACCTTCCTGGGTGATCGTGATCAGACGCAGACTCAGGAGGAGTCTGCTCTTCCCATCAACATCTTGGAGTTGAGGGCAATTTACAATGCTCTATTGGCTTGGTCTCAGTTGTCCTCAGCCCAGTTAATCAGGTTCCAGTCAGACAACATATCCTCTGTGGCTTACATCAATCACCAGGGAGAAACTCAGAGTTCCTTAGCCCTGAAGGAGGTTACTCAGATTCTTCAATGGGCAGAGACCCACAATTGCTGTCTATCTGTCATCCACATTCCAGGAGTAGACAACTGGGAAGCGGATTTTCTGAGCAGACACTCTTTTCATCCCGGGGAGTGGGAACTCTATCTGGTGGTGTTTTCCAGCTTAGCCCTTAAATGGGGGTTGCCGGAGTTAGATCTGATCGCGTCCTGTCAGAACGGCAAGCTTCCAAGGTACGGTTCAAGGTCGAGATCCGCAAGCCGTTCTTATAGATTCTCTGGCGGTTCCTTGGGTTTTCAGGTTGGCATACCCGTTTTCTCCGTTTGCTCTCCTTCCACGATTCATTGCTCTTATCAAACAGGAGAGGGCGTTGGTTATTCTAATAACCCTTGCGTGGCCTCGCAGGATCTGGTTTGCAGACCTAGTAGAGATGTCATCTCTCCCACCTTGGAGACTACCTCTGAGGAAGGACCTCCTGATTCAGGGTCCCTTCCTTCATCCAAATCTTGTTTCTCTGAAGCTGACTGCTTGGAGATTGAATGCTTAATTCTGTCTAAGCATAGTTTTTCTGAGTCGGTCATTGAGACCATGATTCAGGCTCGCAAGCCTGTTACTAGAAAGATTTACCATAAGATATGGCGTAAATATCTTTATTGGTGTGAATCGAAGGGCTACTTTTTTTTTTTTAATTCTTCTTTATTAGTAAGGACAAACAATCAAATAGACAGGCAAAATATCATGTATATACAGAACTTCATAGCTGAAAAATCGTCATTAGTTAACAATCACTAGCTAAGATTATATACATCTTCATCAATATGGTATTATATTCATACGTGAGTATAATATCTGCAAACTAAAAAAAAAATAGACATGTTCTCTTCAAAAGACATTAATATATACCTGTATATTTTGGTTTGACCTTAAAAGAATTTTTTTTTGTTATTGTATTTATTTAACACTTTTTTATTTCGGAAAGAAAAGGAGAGAGAAAAAAAGAATTTTTTTTCCACTTTCTCCTTTTGGTGTGGTCCAAAAAAAAGACACAACGAGTTGGGGGAAGAAGAGAGAAAAAAAAAAAAAAAGGACTAAGGGGAGGGCGCAGCTTGTAATAGGCCAATTCATTGAACAACAACTCCTATAACTCAGTTTTTTATTCTTTTTCCTCTTCCCTTTCCTCCTATTTTACCCTTTCCCTTTTTATAGAGGAGGCAAAATCTGCATTTGTGTATTATTTCTATATGGTTGTTGTTGATTTTCTACGTTATTAGCACTATCAAGCTGTTCTATTATATATTGTGAATGTAATAAGTTAAATTATTAATCGTTGGTTCCCTCTTTGATTTCCAGTTTTTCAAGATAAGATATCTTCCTCCCAAAATTGCTGTATTAATAAAGTCGGCATTGCCAACATTCTCTCTTGAGTCCAGTAAAAAGACAATGTGCTTTAATTGAAAAATGATGTGTGATGATTCCTGCCATGATGCAGATAAGGTAGCGTTTTCGACAGCTACTATGCTATGTTTCACTTTATACATATCAAGCGTTGGAATGACTTTGGACCATTTTGAACAGATATCCGATATATTAAGTTCACCGGATTCTGCTAGGACCATCTTGTACCAATAACTAATAGAGTGTTTACCTAATTTATAAAGGGCTAGTCCCATTTTGCCTGGATGTATCCATTCTATAACAGAGTCTTTGGTTATTTCACAATACCAATGCCGTACTTGTAGGTATGCATAAAAGTCTGTGTTTTTAAGCTGAAAACAATTTCTAAGATATTCAAATGTGTGTACGCAACCGTTTTCAGGTTCTCTAAATTGAAATAGGTAAGAAAGACCCAAAGAAGCCCATCTATTAAATAGTTTATTATCAATACCGGGAATAAAACATGGGTTCCTTGTGATAGGTAATAGATCAGAAATCAAAGGATTATCTTTTAGACTGGACCGAATGAACTGCCAAGCTTTGATAATATGGAATATAGTGTATTTTGTCTTAAGCTTGCTCGGGATGGCTTTAATAGGACAATGAAGTAGAGCAATTAAAGAAAAAGGGTAAACTAGTTTTTGTTCCACTTCTAAAAATGCCACATGGTTCCCACCAGTAAGCCAATCCATAGCTACCTTAGCAAGGCAGATTCTGTTATAAGTGGAAAATATGGGGAGTGATAGACCCCCAAACTGTCTTGATTGCGCTAGTTTATGTAAAGCTATACGCTTTCTACCCGCACCCCAGATAAATGTTCTGATACAATTATCCAAAAACTTAAGATCCATTTTTGTTAAGAGAATACGGATATTTAGCATTGCATACAACTATTTAGGTAATATAGTCATCTTAATGAAATGAATTCTTGCCGTTATTGATAAAGGTAAATTAGCCCAGTTTCTCAGATCTGCTTTGATTTTCATTAGGAGCAGAGGATAATTCAAGTTGTACCATTCCAAAGAATTTGTGCTAATTTTGATTCCTAGATATATTATGAAATGTTCTGCAATTTTAAAAGGAGGTACAAAATCTGACTGTTGCGGCAGGCTTAGCCATAGTAGTTCTGACTTGCTGACATTAATTGTATATCCTGAGAATGACCCGAATTTGGAAATTTTATCTAAAATAATGGGAATCTCGGATTGTGGGTTATTAAGAAAAAGTAATAGATCATCCACGTATAATAATAATTTGAGATACTTATCTCCTAAAAGGATCCCCTTTTAGTTGTGTTTTCAGCATTGTTGCCAAAGGTTTGATTGCAAGGTTAAAAAGAAGGGGCGAGATTGGGCAACCTTGCCGTGTTCCATTCAAAATAGGGAAGGGCTTTGTAGGTGAGCCATTAACCAATAACAACGAAGATGTATTAGCATATATGGCCCGAATGCAGTTAAGGAAATGCCCTCTAAAGCCGAACCGATTCATAGTGTAAAATAAATGGTCCCAAGTAATAGTCAAACGCCTTTTGGGCATCGACTGATAAAATAGCTGGATCCGCCTGACAGTTAGACTTATCAGTATGCAAAAAATCTAAAAGCAGGAAGATTTTCCGAATATTAGCGGCGGGGTTCCTATGTGACATGAAGTCGACCTGGTCCTCATGGATCAGAGATCCAAGAATTGATTTAAGTCTATGTGCCAAAATGGATGTAAATATTTTATAATCTGAATTTAGTAATGATATTAGGCGATAAGAATCTATTACTTCAGGATCTTTGCCCTTCTTTGGAATCAAAATAATTTTTGATGCTGCAAAATAAACTGAGGGAACTATACCATTACATAGATAGTCATTAAATAAATTCACAAGAGGGATATTTATTTCATCTCTGAGAATTTTATATAGTTCAGCAGGTAAAAGGTCTGGACCCGCAGCTTTGTCCGCTTTAAGATTATCAATAGTTTGTAATACTTCTTCACTTGTAATAGGTACATTCAATTTATCCACCTCATATGAAGGCAATTTTGGCAGCAAAATTTTTTCCCAGAACACCTCTTTATTTTGCGCATCAATCTGCGGGGCAGAATATAATTTTTTTTAAAAATTCATGAAAACCTGTTTTAATTGCCTCAGCATCAGTTACTATTTTCCCATTTAAAATGATAGTTTTTTTAGCTTTATGAGATAATCCAAGGGCTACTTTTGGAGTAGAATTAGAATTCCTAGAATTGTATCTTTTCTTCAGGAAGGCCTGGATAAGGGTTTGTCAGTCAGTACCCTGAAGGGTCAGATTTCTGCTTTATCAATTTTACTACATAAACGTTTGGCGGATGTGCCAGATGTGTAATCTTTTTGTCAGACTTTGGTCAAAATCAGGCCTGTCTGTTGCTCCTCCTTGGAGCCTTAACCTTGTTCTTAAAGTTTTACAGCTGGCTGTGTTTGAGCCGTTGCATTCCATAGACATTAAGTTGTTATCTTGGAAGGTTTTGTTTCTTGTTGCTATCTCTTCTGCTCGAAGAGTCTCGGAACACTCAGCTCTGCAGTGTGATTCCCCTTATCTTATTTTTCATGCCGATAAGGCGGTTCTTCGTACTAAGTTTGGTTTCCTTCCTAAGGTTGTTTCTAATAGAAATATCCATCAGGAAATTGTTGTTCCCTCTGTGTCCTAATCCTTCTTCTTCCAAAGAACTTTGTTACACAATTTTAATGTGTTACGTGCTCTTAAATTCTACTTACAGGCGACTAAGGATTTTCGCCAGTCCTCGGACCTCTTTGTATGTTTCTCTGGGAAACGTAAAGGTCAGAAAGCTACTGCTACTACTCTTTCTTTTTGTTTGTGAAGTATAATTTGTCTTATGAGACTGCTGGACAGCAGCCTCCTGAAAGAATTACGGTTCATTCCACAAGAGCTGTTTCCTCTTCTTGGGCTTTCAAAAATGAAGCTTCTGTAGAACAAATTTGCAAGGCTGCAACTTGATCTTCTCTACATACTTTTTCCAAACTTTACAAATTTGATATTTTTGCCTCGGCTGAGGCTTTTTTTGGGAGAAAGGTTCTTCAAGCGGTGGTGCCTTCTGTTTAGGACAGCCTGTCTTGTCCCTCCCTATTTATCTGTGTCCTCTAGCTTGTTTATTTATTTTAAGACAGTTGTTCTTTTGACTATAACCTCAGGCACCTCTACAGTCTACACCTTGTGTTACTCCTTTTTCTCCTTTTCCCTTCGGTCGAATGACTGGGGGTTGTGGGTAAGGGAGTGATATTTAGCAGTTTAACTGTGGTGCTCTTTGCCTCCTCCTGCTGGCCAGGAGTGATATTCCCAACAGTAATTACTCAAGCAGTGGACTCACCATATCCGTAAAGAAATAAATTTATCAGGTAAGCATACATTTTGTTTTTTCCTCTGCTGCACTAAATATTTTTTTTAATAGGAAATTACAGGTGACAGGATTTTTGCTAAAAAATTCTGAATGACCCAGTAAATAAATATCTGACAAAATATAAACAATTTTCCCCAAATACATTCTTTTGTCCGTGTCATGTCTAGTTTACAGCAGACCTGGAATAAGTACTATCTAATGTGATGTGTGGATAATAGTGAGCGTGATCAGTCATTTCCTGTATGAGCAGTGTGTAACACAATCTTTTTTTCACACAGGAAGAACTTGCACTCGAGCTGATAAACGACCCAGAATATCAACTCGAATTTTACCAGCACTCATACCTGCGCAGCACTCTCATCTTGCTGGGAGTGGCCTCCATGGTAAATATTCCTGATGGGCGCATGTTTTGCAACATTCGAAAAATAAATTTATTTTAACACATTAGTTTGTTACTAGTAAAAGGCAAGAGCAAAGAGGATATGGTAAAAACCACACCTCTGGGACTGCGCTAAGTCACCCCCAATATAAATAATAATGGTGGGAATATGGATGTATATTGCTTATTGCAATATAGGTAGTGTTTCTGCAGCTGGGTCAGAAAACGAAAGATATATCCCCAATATTCTTCCAAAATTAAGGGTGAGTATAGAGAAAAGAAATGACCTAAGCGCACAAGACACCAACCTGTCTATGGTAAAAAATGTGTAAATACTAAAGCGCATATAGTTACACTAGATGTATTCAAATAAAATAAAGGTATTATAAAAATATATATAAGAAAGTTTATATGCGCACAAATGAAAATAAAGGTAGAAAAATACTAAAAAAGAAAAAAATACTAAATTATAACGGTTAAAAGTTATAAATGAAAAGAATGCTAAATACACACATAAATATGTACAGCAGGTTATCAATAAGACATACAATATCTTCAAAGGAATGCCACTATTAATATGACTAGATTAGTTTGTTACTAATATTCATTTAATGTAATAGTATTTCTAATGCTCTTTAAAGTGAATGTAAATTTTGATGATAAAGTGCCCGTTTTTTAAAAATTCGATTAAAAACAGGGGCACTTTAATTCATCAAAATTTACATTTCACTTGTGTTGTGAAAAAATACTTACCTTTTAATCTTGACAGCCACTGCATCGCTTCCTCCGCCCGTCGCAAAGCCTCATCCTGGGTCTAAAATGAGGAATCCGGCTTCCTCCAATCACAACTTTAAATCAGACATTGATTCCCCCGGGGGGAAGCCGTGATTGGAGGATGACCGATCTGTCATTTCTGACATATGAAGAGGCTTGCAAAGACCTGGGGAAGCTGGAGCAGCTGTCAAGATTAAAAAGATAAGTATTTTCACAACACGAGTGAAATGTAAATGTTGATGAATTGAAAACCGGGCACTTTATCATCAAAATGTACATTCACTTTAAATGTAATATTTGAATTATGCAATATTTGAATTAGGGTTGCACCGATACCGATACTAGTATCGGTATCGGTACCGATACCAAGTACTTGCATGAGTACTTGTACTCGTGCAAATGCACCGATACTTAAACCGATACCTCCACTTACTACCCATATGCTATCTTGTGGTGTTTTTTTCAAACTGTATGTTCCCATTTCATTTAAAGCTGGAGTGGAGACTAAACTAAAAATAGTTTACTACTGTTCTGCCAATACAAATTGCTGTTATTTGTATTATCGTAGGAGAGATCACTGTAATGCGTTCAGACAAACCCCTGAAGTACTGGGCAGTTAATAAACAGATTTCCAGCTCTGGCTAAAATGGCCCAAAAATATCTTTCTGCCCCATGCAGTGGTGTGGAAAGTTGAACCTCCTTACTGATAGCAAAAACAGACTTATATCTGAACATGCAGAGATGCTTCTGTTCTGTTTCCTTAATAACAACTTGCCACTAACTTTTGAAAAATGATTCTAATAGCTAGATTGCCTTTTATACTGCTAGTTCCCATCTTGCACAATTATGTTCAAAACATACTGTACTCTGAGGAACATCTTAGTTTATATAATTGCAGGAAGAGTACTCATATGAAAATTAAGTTAATCCCAATGAACACTCATCCTGCAATTATAGGACTAGATTTAGATTACATTTGATTGGTAAGCTTTACCAATGCTCTGTTCACATTTCCAACTCCATAGCCTTTAATGGAGTAGGACGTGTAATGAGAGCATTGGTAAAGTTTACCAGTCAAATGTAATCTAGTCCATAGTGTTGTTCACCATGATTAAACAGTATTCTGTTGTATTTTTTACTGTATGCCACTTTTGGTTGGTTGCAATTTTATATTTGTTATTTATTGTTGTTGTTAATATATTTTATTGTAATATTTTTATTTCTAAACATGTTCTGTGAACTTTGTGACAAATAAAACCTGTTTTATTATTTCATAATGTCTTTTGAGCTACAGTCCTTCATAATTATAAAGAAGGAATCTTAAAAAATTAGTCTGTATTGTGCTTGGTAAACTGTCACATGACATTAAAAAAGTATCTGTAATTGGTATCGGTGAGTATTTGAAAACAAGTATCGGTACTTGTACTTGGTCTTAAAAAAATGGTATTGGTGCAACCCTAATTTGAATAGAAACCTTCAAATTGATGTATTTGTATCTATTTACCAAATTCCCTACAACATGAACTATTGAACTTCTCAATAGTATTTATTATATTGATTGTTGCTTTTGTTTTCAAATGCTCAAAAATTAGATTTGAATGCAACATTTGAAAACCATAAATAATTTGATTACTGAATTTTAATTGATTTTTGTTATTGTCCAAAACAAATATCCACTGTATTATTCGTTCTACCAAGTGAAATGTATTTTTACCACATTCACCCATCTCTAGTAAATATCCCGGTTCCCTGAGAACATGCACCTAACAGCCAGCGACCACAAATCCAGCACAAACCACAACGCTGACCATGTATAGAATGAAAGCTTTGTATGTAGTCTGACAATTATATATATTTGTTATAAATTACCTTAATTAGCAGGGATATCCGTAGCAGTCAGTGACGTCAGACAACTATTCTGCAAAGGGAAGAGATTTGGGAGTTTTTACTTCATGTTTTAATGTGTACATAAAATGAAAACTAAACTGATTTTATAAAGCTAGAATGCTTTGTTTTTTGAATAATAGACCTTGCCTTGTTTAATCAGCTATTTTTATAATTAAATATAATTTATATAGGCTAAAAAGGAAGAGTACCAGGATGCTGCCCCCACCCCCCCAAAGTATAGGATCAATCAACCAATTAGAGCAGTGATTTTTAACCTTTTTTTTGCCGTGGCACACTTTTTTACATTAAAAAATCCTGTGGCACACCACCATCCCAAAATTTAAAAAAAATCACACATTGTAGCCTAATACAGCATATATATGTACACATACACACAAGCACACACATATTGTATGCATTGTGCTGTTATGCCATGCCTCCTACAAACTACCCCTGCACTGGGAGTAAAAAACAAGCAAAGTTTAAAAATTATGTCACACTGATGTCAGTCTGCCGTGGCACACCTGAGGATCTCTCACGGCACACTAGTGTGCCACGGCACACTGGTTGAAAAACACTGAATTAGAGGACCTGCTGTTGCTGATTGGTTGATCCTCCAATATCCTTTTTTGAGAGTGGCACACTGCTTTAAGGCTCTTATAATCTCAGTGAGCAAATTATTAAATAAGGCACTTGGTAAAACATAAATTGTTCTATCAAGACTGACATTTTTCTTAAATTTTCTTAACATTTAAATTTATTTCTTAAGATTTTGTCTTGTATCACTGATTCAATCTCTCTCCTCTCAGATAGCGATTTTGATTGGCATAGCGCATGCTCTGGTCATATACCGCGTTGTGATAACAGTGGTGTTCATGAGGTCGGAATGGAAACTCCTGAGTGAGCGTGCAAACACAGCTGCGGTTTTGTCAGGGGCGGTGCTTCATTACATCACCATCGTCATTATGACTAAGGTACAATAAAATAGTGGAAGGCCATAATGGTAGTTAATAACTTACTGAAAAAACAATGTATGTTAGAACAGCTAGACACTATTATGAATGATGAACGAGACATTGGGCAGTTCATTAAGAAATGGACAATATTTATTAAAACGCTCTCCCCTAATAAAAAAGATTATTTGATCTATCCATTTAGGAATTCAGAACTGGTGTTACTGGGGATTTGGTGATCGACTCTATTCATTCATTATTTTTTTTCCTTTTTCTTTATGGCATTAATTATTTTAATTTTTTCTTTCCCTCTCCATTTTTTGTTGTTAATTTAAACTGGATTAAAAAAATGAAGAAAAAAAAAACTCCCAATAGATTATAAGTTTAAAAGTGAATATTTTATTGCTGTGGTTAAATCATGGGTTAAATGTTATATTATTATGTTGTATGTGAACAATAACTTTTTTATATGCCCTGCATGGCGGAAAAATTGCTGATTTGCTTTTGCTATTTTTTATATTCGGTATCTTCTATTGGTTATATATAGATAAAAAAAATTATAAAATAGTTGGCAGGGGGAATCCCCACGCCCTCTTGTTTTGTCACATGTTAACTGTGCAGTAGCTCTATATGAGTATGACTATCGTCTTGCTGATATAATCATGTGACTCTTTGTTTTCCTTTTCAGATTAATCGTATTGTTTCCACCTATTTATGTAACTTTGGTAAGTCGCAAGGATTGTGATTCAATAATGCGCAATTGGGTATTACAAGATGTTCATTAAAATATATAACCAAAGCATTTGTAATACACCTGATCTTGCTTATATAGTATTTATGCACCAAATACTTCTATATTGCTCCCTATAATTTGAATGGGAAACTAGCAAGCTTGTTGCACTTGTTTTTAAGTCAACTGGCGTCATTTGCTACTGTGCTTTCAAAAACATGCAAAGTGTATAGCAAAGAACTTCACCAAAAACAACAGCACGACATGAGCGGAACATTTGCACTCAATCATCTTTGCGCTTGAGTGTTATCTGACATGACGTTTAATGCGGGCATTTATAGAAATCAGTTATCTGAGGGAAATTATGCACGTGGGCTATCCCACATGAATAGTGCTCTCATATTACAAGTTGAAAGTAAAACTAAATTTGCTCTTGACGGGTTACGTCGAATGAAGTCCTTGCGTAAATGGTTTAGGGCTAAATATAAAAAGAAATTATAAGGGTTAAAAGGTTTAAAGCTCTATGACAAGGTATTTGAATGAAAATGGCTATAATGGATATATACATACATACATGTCTAAATATGTATGTGTTTGTGTGTGTGTGTATGTATATATATATATATATGTATATGTGTATATATATATATATATATATATATATATATATATATATATATATATATATATAAAAATGTGTATGTGTATATATGTGTGTCTGTGTGTGTATGTATATGTGTGTGTTCAAGCTGTGATTTGTCATAATTGTGATGATTATGGCTTACAGCTCATGAAAAACCCACCCCCAAATCCACACTCTCAGAAAATTAGGATATTGTGAAAAGGTGCAATAGTCTAGGCTCAAAGTGTCCCACTCTAATCAGCTAATTAAGCCATAACACCTGTAAAGGGTTCCTCAGCCTTTAAATGGTCTCTCAGTCTGGTTCAGTAGGAATCACAATCATGGGAAAGACTGCTGACCTGACAGTTGTGCAGAAAACCATCATTGACACCCTCCATAAGGAGGGAAAGCCTCAAAAGGTAATTGCAAAAGAAGTTGGATGTTCCCAAAGTGCTGTATCAAAGCACATTAATAGAAAGTTATGTGGAAGGGAAAAGTGTGGAAGAAAAAGGTGCACAAGCAGCAGGGATGACCGCAGCCTGAAGAGTTTTGTCAGGAAAAGGCCATTCAAAAGTGTTGGGGACTTTCACAAGGAGTGGACTGAGGCTGGAGTCAGTGCATCAAGAGCCACCACACACAGACGGATCCTAGATATGGGCTTCAAATGTCGTATTCCTCTTGTCAAGCCACTCCTGAACAACAAACAACGTCAGATGCGTCTTACCTGGGCTAAAGAAAAACAGACCTGGTCTGTTGCTCAGTGGTCCAAAGTCCTCTTTTTCTGAAGAGAGCAAATTTTGCATCTCATTTGGAAACCAAGGACTCAGAGTATGGAGGAAGAATGGAGAGGCACACACTGCAAGATGCTTGAAGTCCAGTGTGAAGTTTCCACAGTCTGTGTTGATTTGGGGAGCCATGTCATCTGCTGGTGTTGTTCCACTGTGCTTCATTAAGTCCAGGGTCAATGCAGCCATCTACCAGGAGATTTTGGAGCACTTCATGCTTCCTTCCGCAGACAAGCTCTATGGGGATGCTGCCTTCATTTTCCAGCAGGACTTGGCACCTGCCCACACTTCCAAAAGCACCAAAACCTGGTTCAATGACCGTGGGATTACTGTGTTTGATTGGCCAGCAAACTCGCCTGACCTGAACCCCATAGAGAATCTATGGGACATTGCCAAGAGAAAGATGAGAGACATGAGACCGAACAATGCAGAAGAGCTGAAGGCCGCTATTGAAACATCCTGGTCTTCCATAAAACCTCAACAGTGCCACAGGCTGATAGCTTCCATGCCATGCCACATTGAGGCAGTAATTGCTGCAAAAGGGGCTCAAACCAAGTACTGAGTACATACAGTATGCATGCTTATACTTTTCAGAGGTCCGATATTGTTCTACAGGTATGTACAATCCTTGTTTTATTGAATGCATGTAATATTCAAATTTTCTGAAATTGTGGATTTGGGGTTTTTATGAGCTGTAAGCCATAATCATCACAATTATGACAAATCACGGCTTGAACTATCTTGCTTTGCATCTTTGCATGTAATGCTGTGTGTGTATGTATGTATGTATGTATGTTTATGTATGTGTGTGTATATATATATATATATATATATATATATATATATATATATATATATATATATATATATATATATATATATATATATATACACACACATATACAAACAAAATACTTGCACTCGCTGGTCTTTAAAATAAAGTAAAATGTTTACTGTGTGGGAAAAAAGTGACGTTTCGGGACAAAGTATCCCCTTCCTCAGACTTTGTCCCTGAAACGTCACTTTTTTTTCACAGTAAACATTTTACTTTATTGTAAAGACTAGAGAGTGCAAGTTTTTTGTTTGCCTATTGATTCCGCTAGCACCCTGGCAGTTGCTGCATGGAGTGAGAGTGCACATCTCTGCTATTTTTATATATATATATATAAATATATATATATATATATATATATATATATGTATGTATATATATATATATATATATATATATATATATATATATATATATATATATGTGTGTGTGTATATATATATGTCTGTGTGTGTGTAACATTTTATTTATTTATATATATATATATATATGTCTGTGTGTGTGTAACATTTTATTTATATATATATATGTATATATATATCTGTGTGTACCATTTTATTTTTATATATATATATATGATGATATATATGATGATATAAATGATTTAACATAGTAGATTAGGTTGAAAAAAGACCGAAGTCCATCGAGTTCAACCTATACAAATCTAAAATATATACAAAAAGCTCCAGTTAAGCTTAAATAATCCCACTAAAAGGTGACCCATTTAATACTAGCAATCATATCCATGAATTTTGTTTATAGACAGAAATATATCCAAATAATTTTAAATGTATCTAGGGTATTGGCATTCACTAACTCCTTTGGTAATGAGTTCCACAATTTTATTGCTCTTACAGTGAAAAAACGTTTCCGTTGCAGGAGATTAAATCTCCTTTCCTCCAACCTTAAATTGTGACCTCTGGTCACAAACAATTTTCTTGGAATAAACAGAGCTTCTGCCATCGCTGTATATGGGCCTTGAATATATTTATATAAAGTAATCATGTCACCTCTTAAGCGCCTTTTTGCTAAATAAAACAGGCCCAGTTTGGCTAGCCTCTCCTCATAGGTTAAATTCTCCAATCCCCTTATTAGCTTTGTGGCCCTTCTCTGAACTTTTTCTAGTTCTGCAATATCTTTTTTTTGCGATTGGTCCCCAGAACTGCACTCCATACTCAAGGTGAGGTCTTACCAGGGCTTTATATAGTGACAGAATTATGCTTTCCTCCCTTGAGTCAATGGCCTCTAGTTATCAATGCCTGTCGGACCTGATCCGACAGTGCGGATCAGGTCCGACAGACATCGCTGAATACGGCGAGAAATATGCTCGCCGTATTCAGCATTGCACCAGCAGCTCACAAGAGCTGCTGGTGCAACGCCGCCCCCTGCAGACTCAGGGGGTGTCATCAACCCGATCATACTCGATCGGGTTGAATTGCGGTGATGTCTGTCCGCCTGCTCAGAGCAGATGGACAGGTTATGGAGCAGCGGTCTTTGTGACCGCTGCTTCATAACTGCTGTTTCTGGCGAGCCTGCAGGCTTAATTCCTACCTTAATTCCGATTGTCTGATAGAATCCTATCAGCCAATCGGAATTTGAGGGACGCCATCTTGAATGACGTCCCTTAAAGGAACCGTCATTCGTCGGGAAGTCGTCGGTGAAGATGGATCCACGCTGGAGGTCTTGAAGATCAGCCGGTCGTCATCGGATTGAAGAACATAGAAGATGCGGCTTGGATGAAGATGTTTGCCAGTCCGGATGTCCTCTTTTGCCCGCTTGGATCAAGACTTCAGCCGGAGGATGGACGTCACTCTTCAGCCCCCGCTTGGGCTTGGAACAAGATTTCGGAGGCTTGGATCAAGACTTCGGTGGACGGATCGGTGAACCTGGCATGGTGAAGATAAGGTAGGAAGATCTTCAGGGGCTTAGTGTTAGGTTTATTTAAGGGGGGTTTGGGTTAGATTAGGGGTATGTGGGTGGTGGGTTGTAATGTTGGGGGGGGTATTGTATGTTTTTTTTTACAGGCAAAAGAGCTGAATTATTTGGGGCATGCCCCGCAAATGGCCCTTTTCAGGGCTGGTAAGGTAAAAAAGCTTTGAACTTTTTAAATTTAGAATAGGGTAGGGCATTTTTTTATTTTGGGGGTCTTTGTTATTTTATTAGGGGGCTTAGAGTAGGTGTAATTAGTTTAAAATTGTTGTAATATTTTTCTAATGTTTGTAAATATTTTTTTATTTTTTGTAACTTAGTTCTTTTTTTATTTTTTGCACTTTAGTTAGTTTATTTAAATGTATTCATTTGTAGGTATTGTATTTAATTAATTTATTGATAGTGTAGTGTTAGGTTTAATTGTAACTTAGGTTAGGATTTATTTTACAGGTAATTTGTAATTATTTTAACTAGGTAACTATTAAATAGTTATTAACTATTTAATAGCTATTGTACCTGGTTAAAATAAATACAAAGTTGCCTGTAAAATAAATATTAATCCTAAAATAGCTACAATATAATTATAATTTATATTGTAGCTATATTAGGGTTTATTTTACAGGTAAGTATTTAGATTTAAATATGAATAATTTATTTAATAAGAGTTAATTTATTTCGTTAGAACAAAATTATATTTAACTTAGGGGGGTGTTAGGGTTAGAATTAGCTTTAGGGGTTAAAAAATTTATTAGAGTAGTGGTGAACTCCGGTCGGCAGATTAGGGGTTAATACTATTTATTATAGGGTTATTGAGGCGGGAGTGAGGCGGATTAGGGGTTAATACATTTTATTATAGTAGCGGCGAGATCCGGTCGGCAGATTAGGGGTTAATAAATGTAGGTAGGTGGAGGCGACGTTGGGGGCGGCAGATTAGGGGTTAATAAATATAATATAGGGGTCGGCGGTGTTAGGGGCAGCAGATTAGGGGTTCATAGGGATAATGTAGGTTGCGGCGGTGTACGGAGCGGCAGATTAGGGGTTAATAATAATATTCAGGGGTCAGCGATAGCGGGGGCGGCAGATTAGGGGTTAATAAGTGTAAGGTTAGGGGTGTTTAGACTCGGGGTACATGTTAGGGTGTTAGGTGCAGACATAGGAAGTGTTCCCCATAGGAAACAATGTAGCTGCGTTAGGAGGTTAGCAGGTGTTAGGTTTTTTTTCAGCTCAAACAGCCCCATTGTTTCCTATGGGGGAATCGTGCACAAGCACGTTTTTGAAGCTGGCCGCGTCCGTAAGCACCGCTGGAATTTAGAGTTGCAGTGGCGGTAAATATGCTCTACGCTCCCTTTTTGGAGCCTAACGCAGCCCTTCTGTGAACTCTAAATACCAGCGGTATTTAAAAGTTGCGGGAGAAAAAAAGCCAGCGTAGCTAACGCACCCCTTTGGCCGCAGAACTCTAAATCTAGCCGTTAGTGTGTATGCAGATCTTTAGCCATGCAGTGTTTAATCGCCAATAGATACTGTGCATATGTATAACAAGAGTTTGGTGTTCTTTGATATCTTAAAGGTTTAGTTGTGAGGACAGAGTAGGTAATGACGTACAGGGACAGGATTTGCATATAATGTGTGTAACAGAGAGAGCAGATAGCTGTAATGTTGTGTAGCGGAGATGAGGTTACACTGTCTGTGTGTTACAAGACTTATTCTGTCTCTTTCCACAGAGAAGCCTCGAACATTTACAGATCGCGAGAACAGCTTTACCGTCAAGGTCTTCACGTTTCAGTTTGTCACACACTTCTCCTCTTTGTTCTATGTGGCATTCTTTTTGGGACGGTAAAAACCTGTTACTTGTTGCACAGCTTAGCATATAATATAATGTCATGGTTATGCCTAATGTTGCAGGGCCATGCTCAATGATCATTGTACTTAAAGGAACATAAAAAAACAATTTTTTTCTTTCATGATTTAGATAGAACGTATAATTTTAAACAACGGTCCAGTTTACTTCTGATATAAAGTTTGCTTCATTATCTTGGTATCATTTGTTGAAGGAGCAGCAATGCACTACTAGTTTCTAACTGAACACATGAGTGAGCCATTGACAATCAGTATATATATTCAGCCACCAATCAGCAGCTAGAACCTAGGTTCTTTGTTGCTCCTGAGCTTACCTAGATAAACCTTTCAGCAAAGGATTACAAGAGAAGGAATCAATCTGTAAAGTTGTTTAAAATCACATAATCTTTCTAAATCACAAAAGAAAAAAATTGGGTTTCATGTCCCTTTAAATATTGCCCATAATTCGAATGACAAAGCAGCATTTAAAAATACTAAAATACGTTAAATCTATTTACATTTAAAAATATATTAATTGCCGTTGTGTAGTTCTCGCTGATGTTTATTAGCTGATAGTGACATTCCTACTGATCTCTATTAGCCTATAGTGACATTCCTACTGATGATTATTAGCTGATAGTGACGATCCTACTGATGTTTATTAGCTGATAGTGACATTCCTACTGATACTCATTAGCTGATGGTGACATTCCTACTGATCCTTATTAGCTGATGGTGACATTCCTACTGATCTCTATTAGCTGATAGTGACATTCCTACTGATGTTTTAGCTGATAGTGACGATCCTACTGATGCTTATTAGCTGATAGTGACATTCCTACTGATACTCATTAGCTGATGGTGACATTCCTACTGATCCTTATTAGCTGATGGTGACATTCCTACTGATCTCTATTAGCTGATAGTGACATTCCTACTGATGTTTTAGCTGATAGTGACGATCCTACTGATGCTTATTAGCTGATAGTGACATTCCTACTGATCTCTATTAGCCGATAGTGACATTCCTACTGATGTTTATTAGCTGATAGTGACATTCCTACTGATGTTTATTAGCTGATAGTGACATTCCTACTGATACTCATTAGCTGATGGTGACATTCCTACTGATCTCTATTAGCTGATAGTGACATTCCTACTGATGTTTTAGCTGATAGTGACATTCCTACTGATCTCTATTAGCTGATAGTGACATTCCTACTGATGTTTTAGCTGATAGTGACGATCCTACTGATGCTTATTAGCTGATAGTGACATTCCTACTGATACTCATTAGCTAATAATGACATTCCTACTGATGCTTATTAGCTGATAGTGACATTCCTACTGATACTTATTAGCTGATAGTGATATTCCTACTGATCTCTATTAGCTGATAGTGACATTCCTACTGATGTTAGCTGATAGTGACATTCCTACTGATGCTTATTAGCTGATAGTGACATTCCTACTGATCCTTATTAGCTGATAGTGATATTCCTACTGATATTTATTAGCTGATAGTGACATTCCTACTGATCCTTATTAGCTGATGGTGACATTCCTATTGATGTTAGCTGATAGTGACATTCCTACTGATCCTTATTAGCTGATAGTGACATTCCTACTGATCCTTATTAGCTGATAGTGACATTCCTACTGATCCTTATTAGCTGATGGTGACATTCCTACTGATGTCTATTAGATGATAGTGACATTCCTACTGATCTTTATTAGCTGATAGTGACATTCCTACTGATCCTTATTAGCTGATAGTGACATTCCTACTGATCTCTATTAGCCGATAGTGACATTCCTACTGATGTTTATTAGCTGATAGTGACAATCCTACTGATACTCATTAGCTGATGGTGACATTCCTACTGATGTTTATTAGCTGATGGTGACATTCCTACTGATTATTAGCTGGTAGTGACAATCCTACTGATGCTTATTAGCTGATAGTGACAATCCTACTGATGCTTATTAGCTGATAGTGACATTTCTACTGATGCTTATTAGCTGATAGTGACATTCCTACTGATGGTTATTAGCTGATAGTTGCATTCAGTGGCGTAGCGTGGGTTGTCAGCGCCCAGGGCAAGGCAAGTATTGCGCCCCCCAACCCATTTTAGATATGCTGCTTCTTCTTACATTTGGGACAAACCAAGCAAAGACCCAAGCCTGGTAGATCACATAAAGCAAGGGACACTGTCTCCTCTCCCACAAAATGCTCCCTTAACCATCTTTACTGGATAACTAACAGTTATTGCTGATGATACCCATATCCCCAAAATATGTCCCTTGTCATAAGCAGCTGCTAATCAGTAGCGCCTTACAAATAAAGCCATGAAAATAATATATTGGCAATACAAGAGGCAGTGGGTGAAGCCTGCACGCATTATGTGCTATCCCCCTGTGATCAAACCCTGTCTGCAGCTCTCCAGAGCTGGGCAAATATATACAATATTAAATTTTAAGATTTATTCTCGTTTTACATATGGGGAAAGCCCCCTTAACCCCCATCTGGTGGTGACATGTCCTGAGCTGTAAAACTTCATGGTACAAATACTGCAGACCACAGGGTGCACCCACCCCCACATTTCAGCAACACATATTGTATATGTGGTGCAATAGGTTTTTGGTAAGTCGTTAAAAAGAGGAAAAGGGGACACACAGGTTGGCAGCTGTTACATAAGGTTGTCCCTGCTGGGCAGACTGTCTTTTGGGTGCCAATGACATATAAAAGTGGGGTATATATTCTACCTTAATAAATATAACAATTGTAAGTAATCAATATAAAAGGGGCATGGGATAGACAACCCAGCATTACATACATATATGGGGGGAGGGTGTATGGTATTTAGGGGGGTGCTGTTAAATTTATTTACTAACACAAATTATAGTTATTTTTTTTTACTTTAAATGCAGTAAGAGTGGATTTAATGTAAATGAAAAAGGCAATGAGCACCCAAACCCTAAAAATCGGTAAAAGTCCACACTTCTAGATATAGATTCAAGATGGTGAATTCATAGGACTTCTTTGATAGGAGACAAACACAGTGAAATGCCTGGTGAGCAGCACAATCCTGGTGCCAGACAGCACACAAATCCCTAAATCTACTTCTGCCCTAGGAAGATCATGGAGGGGAAAAATCAAATACAGGAAACAAGGTCTCATTTTTGTCAACTGTCACAAATATACTTTTTTTTGTGCAAGGAAAAGATGGCGTAAGTTGTAATCAGAATCCGGTCAAACATGAAAGTATGGTCTCTGATCACCCCACCATCCCACTAACTAGGTAACTGGGGTTAACAGAAATGCAGAGCCCAGCCATGCTGCCACCAGTGCCACGGGTTTGAAAGAGATTTATTGCACTTTTTAAGGATTCCTCCCCCCACCTCTGCTTAGAGATCCTTAAAAAGTGCCCCAGGCAATGCATGGCATTATGGCTCTGGGTCCTTTGTTGGAAGGGAACTTACTTGTTGGGTAATAATAGAACCGTAATTAAGCTGCATTTTGCGTGTTGCTAGTATCAGGCAAAAACAGGGCTATAAGTAAGTCTGGTCCTGACACCTTACCTTAGTCGCGGCATCACCACATTCCTGACGGGTCGCAGAACACAGCTGGGGGCCTGTCAGAATTTTTAGCCTCCCTTCTTCCCTTTGCTAAGTTGAGGCTGAAAGCGCCCCCCAGAATTATGCGCCCGGGGCAACCGCCCCTGTTGCCCCCCCCCCCCACGCTACGCCACTGGTTGCATTCCTACTGATGGTTATTAGCTGATAGTGACATTTCTACTGATGCTTATTAGCTGATAGGGATATTCCTACTGATCTCTATTAGCTGATAGTGACATTCCTACTGATGTTTATTAGCTGATAGGGACATTCCTACTGATGTTTATTAGCTGATAGGGACATTTCTACTGATACTTATTAGCTGATAGGGGTATTCCTACTGATCTCTATTAGCTGATAGTGGCATTCCTACTGATCTTTATTAGCGGATAGTGACATTCCTACTGATGTCTATTAGCTGATAGTGACATTCCTACTGATGTTAGCTGATAGTGACATTCCTACTGATGTCTATTAGCTGATAGTGACATTCCTACTGATCCTTATTAGCTGATGGTGACATTCCTACTGATCTTTATTAGCTAATAGTGACATTCCTACTGATCCTTATTAGCTGATGGTGACATTCCTACTGATCTTAGCTGAAAGTGACATTCCTACTGATCTTTATTAGCTGATAGTGACATTCCTACTGATCTTTATTAGCTGATAGTGACATTCCTACTGATACTTATTAGCTGATAGTGACATTCCTACTGATGTCTATTAGCTGATAGTGACATTCCTACTGATACTTTTTAGCTGATAGTGACATTCCTTCTGATCTTTATTAGCTGATAGTGACATTCCTACTGATCTTTATTAGCTGATAGTGACATTCCTACTGATGTCTATTAGCTGATAGTGACATTCCTACTGATGTCTATTAACTGATAGTGACATTCCTACTGATCTCTATTAGCTGATAGTGACATTTCTACTGATGTTTATTAGCTGATAGTGATTCATACTGATGTTTATTAGCTGATAGTGACATTCCTACTTTCATGATTTAGATAGAACGTATAATTTTAAACAATTGTCCAGTTTACTTCTATTATCAAGTTTGCTTCATTCTCTTGGTATCATTTGTTGAAGGAGCAGCAATGCACTACTAGTTTCTAACTGAACACATGGGTGAGTCAATGACAATCAGTAAATATATACAGCCACCAATCAGCAGCTAGAACCTAGGTTCTTTGTTGCTCCTGAGCTTACCTAGATAAACCTTTCAGCAAAGGATTACAAGAGAAGGAATCAATCTGTAAAGTTGTTTAAAATCACATAATCTTTCTAAATCACGAAAGAAAAAAATTGGGTTTCATGTCCCTTTAAATATTTTCCATAATTCGAATGACAAAGCAGCATTTAAAAATACTAAAATACGTTAAATCTATTTACATTTAAAAATATATTAATTGCAGTTGTGTAGTTCTCACTGAGGTTTATTAGCTGATGACATTCCTACTGATCTCTATTAGCCAATAGTGACATTCCTACTGATGATTATTAGCTGATAGTGACATTCCTACTGATCTTTATTAGCTGATAGTGACATTGCTACTGATGTTTATTAGCTGATAGTGACATTCCTACTGATCCTTATTAGCTGATGGTGACATTCCTACTGATCTTTATTAGCTAATAGTGACATTCCTACTGATCCTTATTAGCTGATGGTGACATTCCTACTGATCTTAGCTGAAAGTGACATTCCTACTGATCTTTATTAGCTGATAGTGACATTCCTACTGATACTTATTAGCTGATAGTGACATTCCTACTGATGTCTATTAGCTGATAGTGACATTCCTACTGATACTTTTTAGCTTATAGTGACATTCCTTCTGATCTTTATTAGCTGATAGTGACATTCCTACTGATCTTTATTAGCTGATAGTGACATTCCTACTGATGTCTATTAGCTGATAGTGACATTCCTACTGATGTCTATTAACTGATAGTGACATTCCTACTGATCTCTATTAGCTGATAGTGACATTTCTACTGATGTTTATTAGCTGATAGTGATTCATACTGATGTTTATTAGCTGATAGTGACATTCCTACTTTCATGATTTAGATAGAACGTATAATTTTAAACAATTGTCCAGTTTACTTCTATTATCAAGTTTGCTTCATTCTCTTGGTATCATTTGTTGAAGGAGCAGCAATGCACTACTAGTTTCTAACTGAACACATGGGTGAGTCAATGACAATCAGTAAATATATACAGCCACCAATCAGCAGCTAGAACCTAGGTTCTTTGTTGCTCCTGAGCTTACCTAGATAAACCTTTCAGCAAAGGATTACAAGAGAAGGAATCAATCTGTAAAGTTGTTTAAAATCACATAATCTTTCTAAATCACGAAAGAAAAAAATTGGGTTTCATGTCCCTTTAAATATTTTCCATAATTCGAATGACAAAGCAGCATTTAAAAATACTAAAATACGTTAAATCTATTTACATTTAAAAATATATTAATTGCAGTTGTGTAGTTCTCACTGAGGTTTATTAGCTGATGACATTCCTACTGATCTCTATTAGCCAATAGTGACATTCCTACTGATGATTATTAGCTGATAGTGACATTCCTACTGATCTTTATTAGCTGATAGTGACATTGCTACTGATGTTTATTAGCTGATAGTGACATTCCTACTGATCTCTATTAGCTGATAGTGACATTTCTACTGATGTCTATTAGCTGATAGTGATTCATACTGATGTCTATTAGCTGATAGTGACATTCCTACTGATCCTTATTAGCTGATAGCGACATTCCTACTGATGTTTATTAGCTGATAGTGACATTCCTACTAATGTTTATTAGCTGATAGTGACATTCCTACTGATCTTTATTAGCTGATAGTGACATTCCTACTGATCTTTATTAGCTGATAGTGACATTGCTACTGATGTCTATTAGCTGATAGTGACATTCCTACTGATCTTTATTAGCTGATAGTGACATTTCTACTGATGTTTATTGGCTGATAGTGATTCATACTGATGTTTATTAGCTGATAGTGACATTCCTACTGATCCTTATTAGCTGATAGCGACATTCCTACTGATAATCATTAGCTGATAGTGACATTCCTACTGATGTTTATTAGTTTCTAGTGACATTTCTACTTGTTTATTAGCTGATAGTGACATTCCTACTGATCTTTATTAGCTGATAGTGACATTCCTACTGATCTCTATTAGCTGAGTGACATTCCTACTGATGTTTATTAACTGATAGTGACATTTCTACTGATGTCTATTAACTGATAGTGACATTCCTACTGATCTTTATTAGCTGATAGTGACATTCCTACTGATACTTATTAGCTGATAGTGACATTCCTACTGATCTTTATTTGCTGATAGTGACATTTCTACTGATGTCTATTAGCTGATATTGACATTCCTAATAATGTCTATTAGCTGATAGTGACATTCCTACTGATGTCTATTAGCTGATAATGACATTCCTACTGATATCTATTAGCTCAGTGTTTTTCAACCAGTGTGCCGTGGCACACTAGTGTGCCGTGAGAGATCCTCAGGTGTGCCACGGCAGACTGACAACAGTTTGACATATTTTTAAAACTTTGCTTGTTTTTTACTCCCAGTGCAGGGGTAGTTTGTAGGAGGCATGGCATAACAGCACAATACATACAGTATGTGTGTGTTTGTGTGTATATGTATATATATATATGCTGTATTCGGCTACAATGTGTGATTTTTTTAAAATTTTGGGATGGTGGTGTGCCACAGGATTTTTTAATGTAAAAAAGTGTGCCACGGCAAAGAAAAGGTTAAAAATCACTGTATTAGCTGATAGTGACATTCCTACTGATCTCTATTAGCTAATATTGACATTCCTACTGATACTTATTAGATGATAGTGACATTCCTACTGATCCTTATTAGCAGATAGTGACATTCCTACTGATCTTTATTAGCTGATAGTGACATTCCTACTGATGTCTATTAGCTGATAGTGACATTCCTACTGATCTCTATTAGCTGATAGTGACATTTCTACTGATGTCTATTAGCTGATAGTGATTCATACTGATGTCTATTAACTGATAGTGACATTTCTACTGATGTCTATTAACTGATAGTGACATTCCTACTGATCTTTATTAGCTGATAGTGACATTCCTACTGATACTTATTAGCTGATAGTGACATTCCTACTGATCTTTATTAGCTGATAGTGACATTTCTACTGATGTCTATTAGCTGATATTGACATTCCTAATAATGTCTATTAGCTGATAGTGACATTCCTACTGATGACTATTAGCTGATAATGACATTCCTTCTGATATCTATTAGCTGATAGTGACATTCCTACTGATCTCTATTAGCTAATATTGACATTCCTACTGATCCTTATTAGCAGATAGTGACATTCCTACTGATCCTTATTAGCTGATAGTGACATTCCTACTGATCTTTATTAGCTGATAGTGACATTCCTACTGATGTCTATTAGCTGATAGTGACATTCCTACTGATACTTATTAGTTGATAGTGATAGTCCTACATACTAATTAACTCCTGGGATAAGCATAATGGTATCCTATGTACTAATTAATGTCTGGGATAAGCATAAGGCTATTCTACATACTAATTAATGCCTGGTATAAGCATATGGCTATCCTATGTACTAATTAATGCCTGGGATAAGCATAAGGCTATCCTATGTACTAATTAATGCCTGGGATAAGTATAAGGCTATCCTATGTACTAATTAATGCCTGGGATAAGCATAAGGCTATCCTATGTACTAATTAATGCCTGGGATAAGCATAAGGCTATCCTATGTACTAATTAATGCCTGGGATAAGCATAAGGCTATCCTATGTACTAATTAATGCCTGGGATAAGCATAAGGCTATCCTATGTACTAATTAATGCCTGGGATAAGCATAAGGCTATCCTATGTACTAATTAATGCCTGGGATAAGCATACGGCTATCCTATGTACTAATTAATGCCTGGGATAAGTATAAGGCTATCCTATGTACTAATTAATGCCTGGGATAAGCATAAGGCTATCCTATGTACTAGATAAGTTTATACTTTTAGGAAATATTGGGCAGACTTGCTGGGCCTATGGTTATCTGCTGTGAAAATCTATATGTTTCTAATAAAAAGTTTCTGTGGTGAAATCTAGAAGCACAGTGTATGAGATTGTAATGAAGAAAACAAAAAGCACGATATACAACTGATAATGAATTCTCGTCCCTGCAGAATTAATGGGTACCCTGGTAACTATGTGCGTATTGCAGGGGAGTGGCGGTTAGAGGAGGTGAGTGTATATCTGATGTGTGTCTGGGCTGAGGCTGGTGGTCAGGGTTTGTAACTCTCTTTTTCTTGTAGTGCCACCCCAGTGGATGCATCACCGATCTGTTTATCCAGATGTCTGTGATCATGGTGCTCAAACAGACACTCAGCAATTGTGTAGAATTCCTCTCCCCGTGAGTATTGACTATAAAAAAATAATAAAAGTAAAAATAACAATGCAAAAATAAAAAGATGAATCCAAAAGCAATCCAATGATGTGATGCTAAATTGTGCTAGGCATAAACCATATAGAGAGGCGTTCTCATTACAACTTTCAGTTATCCGTGACAACAAAAGGATAATTTGTTCTGGCCCCTCAGATATTCCACTTTTCTGTAATCAATTGGGACTTGAACCTTCGACCATAACCTTGCAAACCACAGTTGAACCCCCGGAGCAAAAAGTTCTGCTGGAAAAACAAAGGGGTCCTGGGAAATGGTTCCCCCTTGATACGAATATATTTCAAGGCATTCATCTTCGATTCTAACAGTGTAATTGCTTCGGAACGTTGAGATTGTTTTCTTGTAAAATTAGCACTTAGAAATGCTCAGTGTAGCCGCTGCTGCCAGTGGAGAGGATTTTCAAAACCTAAGTTGTTCTTCTGTCAATTCTGGGCTACACTTAAAGGGACAGTATACACTCATTTTCATATAACTGCATGTAATAGACGCTACTATAAAGAATAAGATGCACAGATACTGATATAAAAATCCAGTATAAAACTGTTTAAAAACTTACTTAAAACCGCTTAGTTTAGCTCTGTAGAAAAGGTAGCTGGAAAGCCCACTGCAAGTGGGAAATAAGACCCTCCCCCTTCTTTTGCATATGAAAAGACCCTTTACACAAACAGGAGCAAGCTGGAGAAGGTAGCTGACGGTATTCACATAAAACTTTGGGGCTTGGTTAAGAGTCTGAAAATCAGAGTAATGTTATTTAAAAATAAGCAAAACTATACATTTTTAAAAAAAAAAAAACTTTATGGGCTATATAAATAGATCATCTACAAAACATTTATGCAAAGAAAAAATGAGTGTATAATGTCCCTTTAAGCCTTTTGGCGCTTCCTACACATGTTTCTATTCCTTAACATTAGGTTCTTTAGGGGGACTTATTTAAGAGCTTGTGACTTAAAATAAGTGTAGGCGCTGTAATAACCCCTTTTCATTAGTCTTTATAATACTACACTGTGCCCATGTGATGCCAGGCTGCACACTGTCCTCGTAATACTACACTGTGCCCATGTGATGCCAGGCTGCACACTGTCCTTGTAATACTACACTATGCCCATGTGATGCCAGGCTGCACACTGTCCTTGTAATACTACACTGGGCCCATGTGATGCCAGGCTATACACTGTCTTTGTAATACTACACTGTGCCCATCTGATGCCAGGCTATACACTGTCTTTGTAATACTACACTGGGCCCATGTGATGCCAGGCTGCACACTGTCCTCGTAATACTACACTATGCCCATGTGATGCCAGGCTATACACTGTCTTTGTAATACTACACTGGGCCCATGTGATGCCAGGCTGCACACTGTCCTCGTAATACTACACTGTGCCCATGTGATGCCAGGCTGCACACTGTCCTTGTAATACTACACTATGCCCATGTGATGCCAGGCTGCACACTGTCCTTGTAATACTACACTGGGCCCATGTGATGCCAGGCTATACACTGTCTTTGTAATACTACACTGTGCCCATCTGATGCCAGGCTATACACTGTCTTTGTAATACTACACTGGGCCCATGTGATGCCAGGCTGCACACTGTCCTCGTAATACTACACTATGCCCATGTGATGCCAGGCTATACACTGTCTTTGTAATACTACACTGGGCCCATGTGATGCCAGGCTGCACACTGTCCTCGTAATACTACACTATGCCCATGTGATGCCAGGCTATACATTGCCTTTTTAATACTACACTGTGCCCATCTGATGCCAGGCTGCACACTGTCCTTGTAATACTACACTGTGCCCATGTGATGCCAGGCTATACACTGTCCTTGTAATTAGGGTTGCCACCTCAGCCATGTTTTCCTGGATACTTATGAGTTACACATGCTGCAGGTTGTGCAGGGAGGAACATGTATTGTGTTTCTGGACAGCACTATTCATGTTCCTCCCTGCACACCCTGCAGCATGTGTAACTTATAAGTGTTCTGTATTTTAAGGGACTGGTGGCAACCCTACTTGTAATACTACACTGTGACCATCTGATGCCAGGCTGCACACTGTCCTTGTAATACTACACTTGGCCCATGTGATGCCTGGCTGCACACTGTCCTTGTAATACTACACTGTGCCCATGTGATGCCAGGCTATACACTGTCCTTGTAATGCTACACTGTGACCATCTGATGCCAGGCTGCACACTGTCCTTGTAATACTACACTTGGCCCATGTGATGCCAGCTGCACACTGTCTTTGTGATACTACACTGTGCCCATGTGATGCCAGGCTATACACTGCCTTTTTAATACTACACTGTGCCCATCTGATGCCAGGCTGCACACTGTCCTAGTAATACTACACTGTGCCCATGTGATGCCAGGCTATACACTGTCCTTGTAATACTACACTGTGCCCATGTGATGCCAGGCTGCACACCTGTCCTTGTGATACTACTCTGTGCCCTATCCAATGCCAGGCTGTACACTGCCCTTGTAATACTACACTATGCCCGTGTGATGCCAGGCTGTACACTTCCTTTGTAATACTACACTGTGCCCATGTGATGCAAGCCTGCTTACTGCCCTTGTAATACTACACTGTGCCCATACTATGCCAGGCGGCACTCTGCCCTTATTCTACACTGTGCCCATGCGATGCAAGGCTGTACACTGCCCTTGTAATACTACACTGTGCCCATGTGATGCCATGCTGTACACTGCCCTTGTAATACTACACTGTGCCCATGCAATGCCAGGCTGTACACTTCCCTTGTAATACTACCCTGTGCCCATGCAATGCTAACCTGTACACTGCCCTTGTAATACTACCCTATGCCCATACTATGCCAGACTGCACTCTGCCTTTATACTACACTGTGCCCATGTGATGCGATGCTATACACTGCCCTTGTAATACTACACTGTGCCCATGTGATGCCATGCTGTACACTGCCCTTGTAATACTACACTGTGCCCATGCAATGCCAGCCTGTATACTGCCCTTGTAATACTACCCTATGCCCATGCAATGCTAAGCTGTACACTACCCTTGTAATACCACTGTGCCCATGCAATTCCAGCCTGCACACTGCCCTTGTAATTCTACACTGTGCCCCATAAAGTGATGAAAGGTGAAAGCTGAAATGAGCATAGGTGCATTTTAATTTTAAATAGAATCATGTTTGCTATATACATCCGTTAGCAAAATGGCTTCTAGTAAAAGTCATTACTGTTTTTCAGCGGCATATGCACATATGCTTTAAGGGCTGTGCACCAGTATGTAAACACTTCATCTTCTTAGAGAGTCAGCAGTGACTTGACACAATACACCTCCCGCCAGCTGTTTGTATCCTAAACCTCTAGTCACAGGTAGCATATGTGCTTATGCCACTAAAACAGTAATAACTTTTACTAGAAGCTTTCTGAAATATTTTGCAAAAATGTTTCTATGTAAAGTGGAAATACAGCCATGCACATTTCAGTTTTGACCTTCCAATCCCCTTTTAAAGGGACATTTCAGCCAAAATTGGAATCCACATGGATGTATTTCAGTTTTGAATATAAGTATTTTGTAATATACATGTCATAGCAAAGCTGCTTCTAATAAAAGTTATAGCGGTTACAAAAGTGTATTTAAGTATGCACCGTGCACCAACATTTTAAATAAAGCACTAGCTCAGTAATCCTAAAGTGCTTGTACCATCTGGCAATGACTCAATTTGTTAACTACTGACATGATACAAGCCCCACTGGCTCTCTGAGCAGCTGCTGTATTTAAAATACTGGTGCACTGAGAATATCGAACATAGTAGATGAGATTGAAAAAAGATCGAAGTCCATCAAGTTCAACCTATACAAATCTAAAATACTTACAAAAAGCTCCAGTTAAACTTAAATAATCCCACTAAAAGGTGACCCATTTAATACTAGTAATCATATCCATGAATTTGGTTTCTAAACAGAAATGTATCCAAACAATTTTTAAATGTATCTAGGGTATTGGCATTCACTACCTCCTTTGGTAATGAGTTCCACAAAACAGAGCTTCTGCCATCTCTGTATATGGGCCTTGAATATATTTATATAAATTAATTATGTCACCTCTCAAGCGCCTTTTTGCTAAAGAAAACAGACCCAGTTTGGCTAGCCTCTCCTCATAGCTTAAATTCTCCATTCCCCTTATTAGCTTTGTGGCCCTTCTCTGAACTTTTTCTAGTTCTGCAATATCTTTTTTTGCGATCGGTCCCCAGAACTGCACTCCATACTCAAGGTGAGGTCTTACCAGGGATTTATATAGTGACAGAATTATGCTTTCTTCCGTTGCATCAATCCCTCTTTTAATACATGCTAGTATCTTATTAGCCTTTGTAGCCGCTGCCCTGCATTGTGCACCCATCTTTAGCTTGTTATCGATTACTACTCCCAAATTCCTTTCCTCCTCTGTTTGACTAAGTCTTGTCCCATCTAAATAATATGTTGCCTTCTTATTTTTACTTCCAAAATGTAGAACCTTGCATTTTCCTGTATTAAATATCATTTTCCATTTACCTGCCCATATTTCTAATTTTTGCAGATCACTTTGTAACGAAAGTTCATCCTGCTCTGACCTAAGGGCCTTATTTAACTTAGTATCATCTGCAAAAATAGAGATGTCGCTATTTAATCCTTACTCCAAGTCATTTATAAAAATACTAGTACAGTAGTACAGCGGTCCCACCCGTTGCGCTCTCTCTCTCCTCCTCTCTTTTGTGCTCTCTCTCTCCCCCTCTCTTTTGTGCTCTCTCTCACCCTCTCTTTTGTGCTCTCTCTCACCCTCTCTTTTGTGCTCTCTCTCCCCCTCTCTCTTTTGTGCTCTCTCTCCCCCTCTCTCTTTTGTGCTCTCTCTCCCCCTCTCTCTTTTGTGCTCTCTCTCTCCCTCTCTCTTTTGTGCTCTCTCTCCCCCTCTCTTTTGTGCTCTCTCTCCCCCTCTCTTTTGTGCTCTCTCTCCCCCTCTCTTTTGCACTCTCTCTCACTCTCTCTCACTCCACCTCTCTCTTGCTCTCTCTCTCCCCCTCTCTTTTGCTCTCTCTCTCCCCCTCTTTTTCTTTCTCTCTCCCTCTCTTTTGCTCTCTCTCTCTCTCCCCTCTCTTTTGCTCCCTCTCTCCCACTCTCTTTTACTCCCTCTCTCCCACTCTCTTTTGCTCCCTCTCTCCCCCTCTCTTTTGCTCCCTCTCTCCCTCTCTCCCCCTCTCTTTTGCTCTCTCTCCCCCTCTCTTTTGCTCTCTCTCCCCCTCTCTTTTGCTCTCTCTCCCCCTCTTTTTTTTTGCTCCCTCTCTCCCCCCTCTCTTTTGCTTCCTCTCTCCCCCTCTCTTTTGCTTTCTCTCCCCCTCTCTTTTGCGCTCTCTCTCCCCCTCTCTTTTGCGCTCTCTCTCCCCCTCTCTTTTGTGCTCTCTCTCCCCCTCTCTTTTGCGCTCTCTCTCCCCCTCTCTTTTGTGCTCTCTCTCTCCCCCTCTCTTTTACGCTCTCTCCCCTCTCTTTTGCTCTCTCTCCACCTCTCTTTTGTGCTCTTTCCCCCTCTCTTTTGTGCTCTTTCTCCCCTCTCTTTTGTGCTCTCTCTCCCCCTCTCTTTTGCGCTCTCTCCCCCCTCTCTTTTGCGCTCTCTCCCCCCTCTCTTTTGCGCTCTCTCCCCCCCTCTCTTTTGCGCTCTCTCCCCCCTCTCTTTTGCGCTCTCTCCCCCCTCTCTTTTGCGCTCTCTCCCCCCTCTCTTTTGCGCTCTCCCCCCCCCTCTCTTTTGCGCTCTCTCCCCCTCTCTTTTGTGCTCTCTCCCCCTCTCTTTTGTGCTCTCTCCCCCTCTCTTTTGCGCTCTCTCCCCCCCTCTCTTTTGCGCTCTCTCCCCCCTCTCTTTTGCGCTCTCTCCCCCCTCTCTTTTGCGCTCTCTCCCCCCTTTCTTTTGCGCTCTCTCCCCCCTTTCTTTTGCGCTCTCTCCCCCCTCTCTTTTGCGCTCTCTCCCCCTCTCTTTTGCGCTTTCTCCCCCTCTTTTGCGCTCTCTCTCTCTCCCCCTCTCTTGCGCTCTCTCTCTCCCCCTCTCTCTTGCGCTCTCTCTCTCCCCCCTCTCTTTTGCATGCTCTCTCCCCCTCTCTTTTGCACACGCTCTCTCCCCCTCTTTTGCGCGCTCTCTCCCCCTCTCTTTTGCACTCTCTCTCCCCCTCTTTTGCACTCTCTCCCCCTTTCTTTTGCTCTCTCTCTCCCGCCCTCTTCTCACTCCCCCTTCTTTTGCTCTGTCTCTCCTTTTTTTTCTCTCACTCTCCATCCCTCTCTTTTGCTCTCTCTATCCCCCTCTCTACTGCTCTCTCTTTCCCCCTCTCTTTTGCTCTCTCTCTCTCTCTCTCCCCCTCTCTCCCCCCTCTCTTTTGCTGTCTCTAAATCCCTCTTTTACTCTCTCCCCCTCTCTATTGCCCTCTCTCTCCCCTCTCTATTGCCCTCTCTCTCCCCTCTCTTTTGCTCTGTCTCCCCCATTTCTTCTGCACTTTCCCCTCTCTTTAGCTCTTTCCTATCTCTTTTTCTCTCTCCCCCTCTCTTTCCAATTCTCTCCCTTCTCTCGCACAGACCGCGCAGGGCAAAGCTCCCCACCACGCCCACGTTCCCGTCGGCCATGCCCACTTTCGCTGCAACAGCATGTCAGGTAAGGCCAGGTATGTTTGTCCTCGTGCTGTCTCTACTGCACATGACAGCTTCGGACAAACACACTTGGCCTTTTATAAAATAGGATTAAAAAGAACAGGGCCCAGTACTGATCCCTGGGGTACTCCACTGATTACCTTTGTCCAATCTGAGTATGATCCATTCACTACTAATCGTTGCTCTCTATCTTTTATACAGTTATTTATCCATGAGCTAACATTTTCAGCTATTCCCAGTCCCTTAATTTTGTGCATTCGTTTCTCATGTAGCACTGTATCAAATGCCTTTGCAAAATCTAAGTATATCACATTAACTGATTCCCCTTTATCTATATTTTTATTTGCTTCCTCATAGAATCTAATTAGATTAGTTTGACATGAACTATTTCTCATGAAACCATGCTGATTTGAACTCTTTTTTTTTATTTATTTTTTTTATTAAATATTTTTATTGGATTTTTTAGGGTTATGGTATCAATATATTCACAAGAATCAACAAAAAACATTTTCAAACATGTAGTCGTAACATTAACCCAACCTTCCTACCCATACCCAAATCTACTAACTATTTCAGTATTTTCTTTACCCTTACGGGAGGAGGTTATTACAAAAATCGCTGACTTTTCCAGCTTTAGATTTAGTTCTAACTTCAGGTAATTCAATACATCAATACCTCGTAAAAAAGAAAAATAAGAAAAAAAAAGAAAAATTTAAAGGTAAAACTGAATTCAGTCTGACTGATGTCCGCGAGGTCAGTGCACCAGCTCCCAAGGTCTTAGGACCTTAAGAGAGCCAGTGATCCTCCCATCGCAGTTTGGGTTAGCCAGTTAAATTAGCACTAGCTTACCAGAAAATAAAAAAAAAGGAAAAACTTAAATAGATAAATAAATAAAAATAAAGAGGGAGGGGGGATGGGAAGGGAGAGGGAGGGAAAGAGGGAACCTCTCCCCCACTACCCGTCATGGTTCGGTAGCCATGTTCTTGGGAACTGTCCCCTTTCTACTTGTTGTTTAAACCACTCCAAATTTTTGAAAGGAAAAATTAATTGGAGTTGAACTATCATGGGGAAAGATAAAATCGTCAACTTCCAACTAGTGAAAAATTGCTGTAATTGCCTGTTATTATAGTTTTTCATATTATACTGTTCTAATATTATTTGATACTGGACTTTCTTAAGAAATTCTGAAAATCTGGGCTTTGTTTTAGCCTTCCAATTCGTAAATATCACATTTCTTCCCACTAATATCACTACATTCAGAAATTTGAAATTAGTTTTTACTATGTCATATTTAAATAGAAGGAGAATTTCACTTAATGTAATTTTAATCTGTATTCCCATAACCTTATTACACCAAAAGTTTACTTTTTTCCAGAATTGTAGAACTTTAGGACATGCCCATATACAGTGTATTAGATCTGCCATTTCCTTCCTACACTTGGGACATGAACCTACCCCTCCGTCCCATTTAGCTAACCTGGCTGGCGAGAGATACGCCATATTGAGTAGTTTAGTGTGCGATTCGCGCCAACTGACTGAGACCGTCGCTTTAGTAGCAAGACTCACACTCTTAGAGATCGCCTCCCCTTCCACCTGAGGTAAAGCTTTCTTCCACTTCCTCACTAGTGAATTGATATGAATTCCTCCATGATAGTTGATTAGCAATTTGTATGTCTGTGCAATATTATTAATTCCTTCATGATATAATTTTATTATCCTGCCTAAGTTGCCCATATCTAAATCGGACCCTGTTTCTACCTTTAAAGTCCCTATCCAATGGCGAATTTGTAGATAAGCATAGAACGATGTTTTTGGTAAGTTGTATTTGGCTCTTAATTCATCAAAAGTTTTTACTATCAGCTTCTTTTCCTGGCAAACCTGCCCTAAGGAGTGAAGGCCTTCTTGTGCCCATACCGAAAAGACTGATGCTGTCAAGCCTGCAGGAAAGCTTGGGTTGCCCAGTATAGGGAGAAATTCGGACTTACGGAAATTATTTTTAATTCCTATGCAAATCTTCTGCCAAGCACCTATAATATCTTTAATAGTAACAAACTGTGTTATAGTGGCAGGCAATTTGGCCAGTGGATAATGTAATACAGCTTTCAAACTAAATGGTTCTATTAAATATGATTCTAATCTCAATAACGTGACCTGTTCTTTTTCAGTGATCCAGTCGATTGCAAATTTACATAGAGCCGCATAGTTGTAAAATCTAATATTTGGACAGGCAAGTCCACCACAAACTTTTGGAAGTGTTAGCGTAAATAAAGCTATACTTGGTTTTTTATCTTGCCATATAAAATTGTTGGAGCTCCTCTGCAGTCGCGAAATATCTTTGTTATATAATAGTAGGGGAAAGTTTTGAAGAAAGTATAACAATTTGGGGAACAGGATTGCCTTAATAAACATGATTCTAGCTGAAATACTTAATGGAAGGTTAGCCCAGATTTTCATTTTGTCTTGTATCTCCGCGATACATTTAGGAAAATTAAGTTCATACCAATGTTCTGGATTATTGCTGAGTGTTATACCTAGATATTGTATATGTTTGGTTTCACGGAAGGGATGGGACAGCTTGGTTCTTGGTTTATATATCCATAGTAGTTCAGATATTTCATTATTTATCTTATACCCTGAAAAGGAACCGAATAACCTGAATATATCTAAAACTTGTGGTATAGATTGTGCTGTATTACTTAGGAATAGGAGGAGATCATCAGCAAAGAGTGATAGAACAAAATCTTGACCAGCTATTCTTATCCCCTTCAGCTTCTGTCTCAAATTGCCAAAGGTTCCAACGAGAGATTAAATAATAATGGAGACAGTGGGCAACCCTGTCGCGTGCCTCTCTTCAAAAGAAACCTATCTGATGTATCTCCATTAACTATAATTGATGAGGAAGGATTTTGATAGAGCTTTCGTATAAACTGCTGAAAGCGTCCTCTCATACCGAAACCTTCTAGCGAGGTGAAGAGATGGTCCCAACCAATCGAGTCGAATGCCTTTTCGGCATCGACCGTAAGTATTGCTAAGTCTGGTCTCGAATGAGATTTTCTAAATACTTTATTCGCAAACAGATCTAATATTAGCTGAGCTTTTCGTATGTTTTTAACTGGATTTCTTCCTGTCATAAACCCAACTTGGTCTGGGTGTATGATGTAGTCTGAACATCTTTTCAGTCTATTAGAGATAATAGCTGTCATCAGCTTGTAGTCCTGATTTAGAAGGGATATAGGCCTATACGATGTTGGTAATTCAGGATCTTTTCCCCTCTTCAAAATCAGGACCACATTTGAGGCAGCGAACAGAGAGGATTGTGTCTTATTGCTAACGAAATAGTCATTAAATAGATCGCAGAGAGGGGAAAGCAGATGTTCCTGTAAAAGTTTATAAAGTTCGGCTGGGAGGGCGTCAGGGCCTGGAGTTTTACCTGGTTTAAGCTTTTTTATCGCCTCAGCTATCTCTTCCATTGAGATAGGTTTATTGAGCATTTGTAGATCATGGCTCAGAATTTGTGGTAGTTTGATTTTTTGCCAAAACTTCTTTTTATTAACTTTGTCTACTGGTTTGGAAGAGTAGACTTTTTGAAAGTAATCCAGGAAAGCTTGTCTTATTTCTGAAACTTTAATAAGTTTTTTGTTCTGATAATTTATAGCTGATATATAATTTTTCTGATGCCTTAATTTAGTAATCTTAGCTAAAATTTTGTCAGAGATACCCTGGCTTCCAGCAAAAAAAGCTTTCTGCTTATGTTCCTCCATAGTCATCATTTGTTTATAAAAGATATCTCTTTCTATTCTTGCATTCTTATATTTATTCCAGTTAGCTATTGATGGAGTCTGAATATATCGTGAATAAGCATTTTTAACTGTGTTAGCTAGCTGTTCTTCCCTCTGTTTTCTTGATGCCTTATATCTGATCAGATAAGCTGTTATTTCTCCCCTCAATACTGCTTTTGCAGTCTCCCAGAATACTTCCGGTTTATCTCTATAATCCTTATTAAAATCTGAGAACTCTCTCCACCTTTCTTGTAACCAAGCTCTAAATTTTATACTATGAGTGAGATACTGGGGAAAGAAAAACCATGCTTTATTGCCTTGTATAGGGTCTTTATATTTTATCTCTAAAGAGATAATTGCGTGGTCAGAAAGCTTAATTTCATTTATATCAGTTTTCATATCTAACCTCATCAATGAAGTAGAAATTAGGAAGAAGTCAATTCTTGAGAAAGATCTAAAGGACTTTGATTCGCACGTATATTCTCTATGATCTGTATGCTGTGCTCGCCAGATATCCTTAAGGGCCAGCTTCTGACAGAACCTGCGAAGTATTATAGATTCCCTAGTCTTCCTGTCCATAGATTTACTGTTAAATCTATCAAGGATATGTGAAAATGTCATATTGTAGTCGCCCGCCACTACTATATTTTTTCCTACAAACTGAAATAATTTGAGACTTAACATTACCCAAAATTCTTTCTCCGTTTTATTCGGACCATAAAGATTACATAAAACAAAATAATTTTTATTAATTTGGACTTCTAAAATTTGGTACCTTCCTTCTTTGTCATTATCTGATGACAATATCTGATAATTCAACTGCTTATTAAACAGTATTGCCAGCCCCCTTTTTTGCTGATTGTATGGTGTATAGACAACCTCCCCTACCCATTTAGTTTTAAGTTTTAGCGCTTCTATAGGGGATAAATGCGTCTCCTGTATATGAGCTATGTCTGGTTTATGGGCGCTTAAATGTTTAATCATTAATTTTCGTTTTATTGGGGAGGAAATCCCCCCTATATTCCAAGACAAAAAATTAAGTCTGTGCACCATTAATTAGCAATTTCAGTCTATTAGAGATAATAGCTGTCATCAGCTTGTAGTCCTGATTTAGAAGGGATATAGGCCTATACGATGTTGGTAATTCAGGATCTTTTCCCCTCTTCAAAATCAGGACCACATTTGAGGCAGCGAACAGAGAGGATTGTGTCTTATTGCTAACAAAATGGTCATTAAATAGATCGCAGAGAGGGGAAAGCAGATGTTCCTGTAAAAGTTTATAAAGTTCGGCTGGGAGGGCGTCAGGGCCTGGAGTTTTACCTGGTTTAAGCTTTTTTATCGCCTCCGCTATCTCTTCCATTGAGATAGGTTTATTGAGCATTTGTAGATCATGGCTCAGAATTTGTGGTAGTTTGATTTTTTGCCAAAACTTCTTTTTATTAGCTTTGTCTACTGGTTTGGAAGAGTAGACTTTTTGAAAGTAATCCAGGAAAGCTTGTCTTATTTCTGAAACTTTAATAAGTTTTTTGTTCTGATAATTTATAACTGATATATAATTTTTCTGATGCCTTAATTTAGTAATCTTAGCTAAAATTTTGTCAGAGATACCCTGGCTTCCAGCAAAAAAAGCTTTCTGCTTATGTTCCTCCATAGTCATCATTTGTTTATAAAAGATATCTCTTTCTATTCTTGCATTCTTATATTTATTCCAGTTAGCTATTGATGGAGTCTGAATATATCGTGAATAAGCATTTTTAACTGTGTTAGCTAGCTGTTCTTCCCTCTGTTTTCTTGATGCCTTATATCTGATCAGATAAGCTGTTATTTCTCCCCTCAATACTGCTTTTGCAGTCTCCCAGAATACTTCCGGTTTATCTCTATAATCCTTATTAAAATCTGAGAACTCTCTCCACCTTTCTTGTAACCAAGCTCTAAATTTTATACTATGAGTGAGATACTGGGGAAAGAAAAACCATGCTTTATTGCCTTGTATAGGGTCTTTATATTTTATCTCTAAAGAGATAATTGCGTGGTCAGAAAGCTTAATTTCATTTATATCAGTTTTCATATCTAACCTCATCAATGAAGTAGAGATTAGGAAGAAGTCAATTCTTGAGAAAGATCTAAAGGACTTTGATTCGCACGTATATTCTCTATGATCTGGATGCTGTGCTCGCCAGATATCCTTAAGGGCCAGCTTCTGACAGAACCTGCAAAGTATTATAGATTCCCTAGTCTTCCTGTCCATAGATTTACTGTTAAATCTATCAAGGATATGTGAAAATGTCATATTGTAGTCGCCCGCCACTACTATATTTTTTCCTACAAACTGAAATAATTATAATTCAACTGCTTATTAAACAGTATTGCAAGCCCCCTTTTTTGCTGATTGTATGGTGTATAGACAACCTCCCCTACCCATTTAGTTTTAAGTTTTATATAGGGGATAAATGCGTCTCCTGTATAAGAGCTATGTCTGGTTGATGGGCGCTTAAATGTTTAATCATTAATTTTCGTTTTATTGGGGAGGAAATACCCCCTATATTCCAAGACAAAAAATTAAGTCTGTGCAACATTAATTGGCAATTTGGTAGTGGGGGAGAGGAAGAAGAGGAAAAAAAAAAAACATCAAGGGGGGGGGGGGGGATTTGGTAAAGGGAAAGGCAAAAAAGGGGGGGGGGAAACCAGGCAAGAAATATGAGCCAAACTTAAAAGTATAAAAAATGATAGGGAAGCAATATATATCTCCATTCAAGAAGACATTGACAGCAAGAATGACATTGTCGAAAAAAAAAAAATTAAGCCTATTATCGTATACCCATCCATCTAATTACTCCACCTTATTGTTACGACAGAAGGTCTGAACATCTTCTGCTTTCATAAACGTGAGTATGTCACCATCCTTTTCCAGTACAATTTTCGCCGGATATAGTAATCTGGCATTAAAGTTGGCTTTAATTAATCTGGAACAGTATGGTGCCATTTCTCTCCGTTTTGCTTGAGTTTCTGATGAGAAGTCTTGGAACAGTAAGAGCCTCACTTGGCCTATCATAATACCATTGTTCTTACGGTAAAGCCTCAATATGTGAAATTTGTCTTGGAAATTTAAAAATTTGATGATTACAGGTCTGGGTCTAACCATCCCATCCATCTTATTCCGGACTGGGCCAATTCTATGGGCTCTTTCCACTGGGATTACTAAATTTTCTGTCTGGCTACCTACGAGTCTGGGAAGTGTAGTGGAGGCAAATTTTAGAAGATCCATAAATTCCCCACTTTCTGGGAGGCCAATAACTGTAAAGTTATTGCGGCGTGACCTGTCCTCTAACTCCTCTATTCTAGAGTGTAGTGCAGTTAACCTCTTGTCCTGGCTAGTGGCTATTTGTTCCTGGGTGATAATCCTGTCCTCGATATCCGAAACTCTAGTTTCCAACTCAGACATTCTAGATGAAAATTGTCTAATCTCAGTTGTCAAACTAGCTAATTCCTGTTTCACTACATCAAATTGAGGCATTAGCAGATCTGCAATCTGATGAAGAAGTGCTGTATTATCAGTATTATTCGAGTTTCCCTCATTGCTAGTTTCTAATTCATTGGGCTTAGGCCTTTTCTCCTTGTGTTTGGGTGGCATTGCAGGTGAGTTAGATTTTGAGTGTGACATATATTTGTCCATAGAGATAACAGAAATGTGTTTTTATCACAGAGAGTGTTGTGTAGAAAAAAAAGAGGGCAAAAAGCAGGTGAGACCAAGGGTGGAGATCGTGTTTGTGAAAAAATATACGTAAGTGTAATTGTGTCAATGTGCCATGTAAAGAGTGAACTGAGTAGTGAAAGGAGAAAGAGGGGGGGGGGGGGGGGCGGAATGTGTATGTAAGATTAAAAAGTTGAGTGTGAAATCACAAAAAAGAAAATCTTAGTGTACGTAAGATGAATACAGTGCCACCTGCCCTTAAATCTGTAGTAAGAATAAAGCGGCCTAAGGAGAATTTGTTAACTCATTTGATATCTATTATCAATCTAAATAGATACACAAGCAGAAAAATCACTAGCAGAATCTTATTCCTGCTAAACTGTTATGTTTCCCTGACCACTCACTATCTCAACTTCTATATTATAGGTCAAGAAAAGGCGGTATTAGGGGCGGAGCTATCTTAAACTCCCGTATTTGATGCCAAATTTAAATTAGTGGTCATCAAATACCTAGATACCTAGTAAGCATTGTTACCTCCACCTCCCCTTACAACACTATTTTGATGACTACACACTAGACAGAATATATTCTTACAGAGAGAGAGCAGGGGATAATCCTGTGGTGCAGAACTTAATAGGATGGTCACCCAGTACTGGCGGACCTTATTACATTACTACATGCAAATATCCTTATATTAATAATTTGGTGAATACACCTCAGATTGTCTACTAAAAAAGGAAAAAAAAAAAAGAAACAGAGAAAAAAAAAAGACAAAGAGCACAGAGTAACCCAACAAAATCTCTAACTCCTCCGACTGTCTCTGGAATAGGCACAGGATTTGCTTCACTTATTAAGTCCCGCACACATTTCTTATTAGTATAAAAAGTGAGAGAGAATAAACATATGGGAGAAGAAATACTGTCCCATTCCTGTAACAATTTTCCCCCCTCCTGATAGACGGAGCTCTCACAGTCTCTATGAGGAAAGTGCTCAACTCAGCACAAATCAATAGCTAGGTGGTCCTTAATGATATTATTAGGACTTTTTGCTTTTTCCCAGATGATAAAAGCCTTTTTATGTATTTGTGTGACAATTGAACTGAGTGGAATATTTTTTTTTTTCCCCTAAATAGAACTGTGTTTTTAAGTCGTAAGTGTGGTATTGTTAGTGCAAGCAGGCAGCTTTTCCGTCTCAGTTAGTGTCCTTTAGCCATTAACAGTCCCCAACTTGCCCGCTTATGCTCCTCAGTAAAACACCAATTATAGAAAGGTCATGCAAGGGGTCCCAAGCAGTTTCTAGCAAATCTGGCTTCACAGTATTGGAAAACTTCGGTTTCAAAAGAATTTCCTTTTCTTTCCCCTCTCTTTTTTTCTTCCACTTTTCCCTTCTCTCTCTTTTTTTTTAACTGAGAGTCTAAATCAGCTGGGCACCAAGGTGACTCACTGAACAGTTTTGCCACTCGCCTTCTATGTGGCTACTTGCCCTCTTTCAGGCCTGTCTGCCACACCCCTCCTTACCAGACAATATCATGTACGGTCATTCCTATTAAACTCTGGTATCAAAGTCGGCTATTATCACAAATGGTTCTGTCCTATATCTGGACTAATATTTTTATCTTTGCCAGCAGTGCTTTTTGATCCAGTTAGTATGTTCCTCTATGTGGTTATCATTAGGGTTGAACCGTAAGCACCGTGTTGTTAGTACAAGCAGACAGGGTTTAAATATAGATACAAGCAGGCAGACAGGAAAGCAGTCTTAGTTCAAAATTTTTTAGGTGTCGTCAAACCCCAGTGTACCCGTTTATAGTACCAGCTATGTCTCGTTATAAGGAGAATTCCTGCAGGGGCACCCCAGCTGTTGCTCACAAGTCAGGCTTCACAATACTGAAATACTTCAGTTTCGAGCAGATTATTATAGTTAATCTGCTCCTGTATATAGTTATGAATAAAGTTAAACCATAGGTACAGAGTTGTTAGTGCGAGCGACAATTTTTAAATGCAAGCAGTCAAACAGCAAACCCTTTAGCCGTGCTCAGTCCCCAGCGTGTCTGCTTATACAGTCAAGCGTATCTAGTTATGGAAAATGATCATGCAGGGGAGCCCCCGCTATTACTCACAGCTCTGAATCCTCAGCATTAAGATGGGGTGGCTTCATATCCTCCGCTGGAGTTTTCGGTCCGCCGGGCACTGTGTTGAGTCTCTGAACAGTTTATCACTCTCCTTCTGTGCAGGTGGCTGCCCTTTTTTTCGGCGTCTCTGCCGCTGTACTCCACGCTCGCCGTAAACTTTGTTAGCAGAGTCAGCTATGTCTTGCTCCTCCTTGTTTCCGAGATGCGGCACCTTCAGGTTGTCATAGCCTGCTGTCAGACCCTAGCCGACAGGGCCTCTTAGGCGTATATAAAACTTCCCAGCAAGTAGCGATGTTGGCTACACCTTCCAGGCCACTGTGAACACGGGCCAAGGAAGTCAAAAGCTTAGGGTCGATGTAAGTTGGCTCTTTTCCTCAGAGCACCATGCTAGCCTAACCTCCGCTAGCTCCGCCCAACAGGAAGTGCACACCTGTGTTTCCATTTAGTATAACCTGATTTGAACTCTTCATCTTGTTTACACGAATGTGCTCATCAATATAATCCCTTCAAATATCTTCCCCACTATTGATGTCAGACTAACTGGCCTATAGTTTTCCTGGATCATCCCTGCTTCCCTTTTTGAAGTGTAGCACCACATCAGCTTTACGCCAATCCTGGGGTACCATGCCTGAGGATAATGAGTCTTGAAAAATTAAGAATAGAAGTTTGTCTATAACAGTGCTAAATTCCCTTAACACCCTTAGGTGTATTCCATCTGAGCCTGGAGTTTTATTTACCTTAATATTATCCAATTTGTTCCTGATATCCTCTATACATAACCCAATTAATGGTATGGGCTGGCATGTTCTATTCTGTTCCAAAGTATCATCCAATGGTTCCTCTCTTGTGTATACTGAAGAAAAAAACTGGTTTAGTATCTCAGCCTTCTCCCTGTCACTGTTAATCATGCTACCCTCCCTGCATTTTAATGTACCTATATTGTCTGTCTTTCTTAGATTTTTTGCTATTTATGTACTTAAAGAACCTTTTAGGGTTAGATTTAGAATCTAATTGTTCATTTTCAATTTTGGCTAATTTGATTGCTTTTTTGCATGCTTTGTTATTAATTTATTTACCTTAATATTATCCATTTTTTTCCTGATATCCTCTATACATAACCCAGTTAGTGGTATGGGCTGGCATGTTCTAGTTTGTTCCAAAGTATCGTCCATTGGTTCCTCTCTTGTGTATACTTAAGAAAAAAAACTGGTTTAGTACCTCAGCCTTCCCCCTGTCACCGTTAACCATGCTACCCTCCACGCATTTAAATGTACCTTAGTACCTATATTGACGACCTTAGATTTTTTGCTATTTATGTACTTAAAGAACCTTTTAGGTTAGACTTGGAATCCTTTTCACACATCCTTTGCTATTAATTTTTTATCTTCAATTTTGGCTAATTTGATTAATTTTTGCATGCTTTGTTATATTCCTTATAAATATGGTATGTTGGTCTATACTATTTTCATTGAATAATTTAAATGCCCTACGTTTTTTCCTAATTTCTCTTAACACATTTTTATTTAGCCACATTGGCTTGAATTTTTTTATAAAGTTCTAAATATATGTATTCAAACATTTATTTGCCTTGACTCAGGATGTTCAACATTCCTTATTTCAGACAGTCAGTTTCATATTTGGGATAATGCATATGAATAAATCAATTTTTTTCTTACCTTAAAATTTGACTTTTTCCCTGTGGGCTGTTAGGCTTGCGGGGGCTGAAAATGCGTCATTCCTGGCGCGGACTTTTTTGGCGCAAACATTTTTTTTTTCTGTTTCCGGCGTCATACGTGTCGCCGGAAGTTGCTTCATTTTTTAAGTTCTTTTGCGCCAAAAGTGTCGGCGTTCCGGATGTGGCGTCATTTTTGGCGCCAAAAGCATTTAGGCGCCAAATAATGTGTATTGCTTCTGGTTGCTAGAAGCTTGTTCACTGGCATTTTTTTCCCATTCCTGAAACTGTCATTTAAGGAATTTGATCAATTTTGCTTTATATGTTGTTTTTTTCTATTACATATTGCAAGATGTCCCACGTTGAAACTGAGTCAGAAGATACTTCTGGAAAATCGCTGCCTGGTGCTGGAGCTACCAAAGCTAAGTGTATCTGCTGTAAACTTATGGTATCTGTTCCTCCAGCTGTTGTTTGTACTGTTTGTCATGACAAACTTGTTAATGCAGATAATATTTCCTTTAGTACTGTTACATTACCTGTTGCTGTTCCGTCAACATCTAATACTCAGAGTGTTCCTGATAACATAAGAGATTTTGTTTCTAAATCCATTAAGAAGGCTATGTCTGTTATTCCTCCTTCTAGTAAACGTAAAAAGTCTTTTAAAACTTCTCATTTTTCAGATGAATTTTTAAATGAACATCATCATTCTTATTCTGATAATGGTTCTTCTGGTTCAGAGGATTCTGTCTCAGAGGTTGATGCTGATAAATCTTCATATTTATTTAAAATGGAATTTATTCGTTCTTTACTTAAAGAAGTCCTAATTGCATTAGAAATTGAGGATTCTGGTCCTCTTGATACTAAATCTAAACGTTTAGATAAGGTTTTTAAATCTCCTGTAGTTATTCCAGAAGTTTTTCCTGTCCCTAGTGCTATTTCTGAAGTAATTTCCAGGGAATGGAATCATTTGGGTAATTCATTTACTCCTTCTAAACGTTTTAAGCAATTATATCCTGTGCCATCTGACAGATTAGAGTTTTGGGACAAAATCCCTAAGGTTGATGGGGCTGTCTCTACTCTTGCTAAGCATACTACTATTCCTACGGCAGATGGTACTTCCTTTAAGGATCCTTTAGATAGGAAAATTGAATCCTTTCTAAGAAAAGCTTACTTGTGTTCAGGTAATCTTCTTAGACGTGCTATATCTTTAGCGGATGTTGCGGCAGCTTCAACTTTTTGGTTAGAAGCTTTAGCGCAACAAGTAACAGATCATAATTCTCATAGCATTATTATTCTTCTTCAACATGCTAATAATTTTATTTGTGATGCCATCTTTGATATCATTAGAGTTGATGTCAGGTATATGTCTCTAGCTATTTCTTTCATGTAATTAGCAAGAGTCCATGAGCTAGTGACGTATGGGATATACATTCCTACCAGGAGGGGCAAAGTTTCCCAAACCTCAAAATGCCTACAAATACACCCCTCACCACACCCACAATTCAGTTTTACAAACTTTGCCTCCGATGGAGGTGGTGAAGTAAGTTTGTGCTAGATTCTACGTTGATATGCGCTCCGCAGCAAGTTGGAGCCCGGTTTTCCTCTCAGCGTGCAGTGAATGTCAGAGGGATGTGAGGAGTATTGCCTATTTGAATGCAGTGATCTCCTTCTAAGGGGTCTATTTCATAGGTTCTCTGTTATCGGTCGTAGAGATTCATCTCTTACCTCCCTTTTCAGATCGACGATATACTCTTATATATACCATTACCTCTGCTGATTCTCGTTTCAGTACTGGTTTGGCTATCTACTATATGTAGATGAGTGTCCTGGGGTAAGTAAATCTTATTTTTTGTGACACTCCTAGCTATGGTTGGGCACTTTGTTTATAAAGTTCTAAATATATGTATTCAAACATTTATTTGCCTTGACTCAGAATGTTCAACTTTCCTTATTTTTCAGACAGTCAGTTTCATATTTGGGATAATGCATTTTAATTTAACATTTTTCTTACCTTAAATTTGACTTTTTCCCTGTGGGCTGTTAGGCTCGCGGGGGCTGAAAATGCTTCATTTTATTGCGTCATTCTTGGCGCGGACTTTTTTGGCGCAAAAATTCTATTTCCTGTTTCCGGCGTCATACGTGTCGCCGGAAGTTGCGTCATTTTTTTGACGTTATTTTGCGCCAAAAATGTCGGCGTTCCGGATGTGGCGTCATTTTTGGCGCCAAAAAGCATTTAGGCGCCAAATAATGTGGGCGTCTTATTTGGCGCGAAAAAATATGGGCGTCACTCTTGTCTCCACATTATTTAAGTCTCATTTTTTATTGCTTCTGGTTGCTAGAAGCTTGTTCTTTGGCATTTTTTCCCATTCCTGAAACTGTCATTTAAGAAATTTGATCAATTTTGCTTTATATATATGTTGTTTTTTCTCTTACATATTGCAAGATGTCTCACGTTGCATCTGAGTCAGAAGATACTACAGGAAAATCGCTGTCAAGTGCTGAATCTACCAAAGCTAAGTGTATCTGCTGTAAACTTTTGGTAGCTATTTCTCCAGCTGTTGTTTGTATTGATTGTCATGACAAACTTGTTAAAGCAGATAATATTTCCTTTAGTAAAGTACCATTGCCTGTTGCAGTTCCTTCAACATCTAAGGTGCAGAATGTTCCTGATAATATAAGAGATTTTGTTTCTGAATCCATAAAGAAGGCTATGTCTGTTATTTCTCCTTCTAGTAAACATAAAAAATCTTTTAAAACTTCTCTCCCTACAGATGAATTTTTAACTGAACATCATCATTCTGATTCTGATGATTCCTCTGGTTCAGAGGATTCTGTCTCAGAGGTTGATGCTGATAAATCTTCATATTTATTTAAAATGGAATTTATTCGTTCTTTGCTTAAAGAAGTCCTAATTGCTTTAGAAATAGAGGATTCTGGTCCTCTTGATACTAAATCTAAACGTTTAAATAAGGTTTTTAAAACTCCTGTAGTTATTCCAGAAGTTTTTCCTGTCCCTGATGCTATTTCTGCAGTAATTTCCAAAGAATGGGATAATTTGGGTAATTAATTTACTCCTTCTAAACGTTTTAAGCAATTATATCCTGTGCCGCCTGACAGATTAGAATTTTGGGACAAGATCCCTAAAGTTGATGGGGCTATTTCTACCCTTGCTAAACGTACTACTATTCCTACGTCAGATGGTACTTCGTTTAAGGATCCTCTAGATAGGAAAATGGAGTCCTTTCTAAGAAAAGCTTATCTGTGTTCAGGTAATCTTCTTAGACCTGCTATATCTTTGGCTGATGTTGCTGCAGCTTCAACTTTTTGGTTGGAAACTTTAGCGCAACAAGTAACACATCGTGATTCTCATAATATTATTATTCTTCTTCAGCATGCTAATAATTTTATCTGTGATGCCATTTTTGATATTATCAGAGTTGATGTCAGGTTTATGTCTCTAGCTATTTTAGCTAGAAGAGCTTTATGGCTTAAAACTTGGAATGCTGATATGGCTTCTAAATCAACTTTACTTTCCATTTCTTTCCAGGGTAACAAATTATTTGGTTCTCAGTTGGATTCCATTATTTCAACTGTTACTGGTGGGAAAGGAACTTTTTTACCACAGGATAAAAAATCTAAAGGTAAAAACAGGGCTAATAATCGTTTTCGTTCCTTTCGTTTCAACAAAGAACAAAAGCCTGATCCTTCATCCTCAGGAGCAGTTTCAGTTTGGAGACCATCTCCAGTCTGGAATAAATCCAAGCCAGCTAGAAAGGCAAAGCCTGCTTCTAAGTCCACATGAAGGTGCGGCCCTCATTCCAGCTCAGCTGGTAGGGGGCAGGTTACGTTTTTTCAAGGAAATTTGGATCAATTCTGTTCACAATCTTTGGATTCAGAGCATTGTTTCAGAAGGGTACAGAATTGGTTTCAAGTTGAGACCTCCTGCAAAGAGATTTTTTCTTTCCCGTGTCCCAGCAAATCCAGTAAAAGCTCAAGCATTTCTGAAATGTGTTTCAGATCTAGAGTTGACTGGAGTAATTATGCCAGTTCCAGTTCCGGAACAGGGGATGGGGTTTTATTCAAATCTCTTCATTGTACCAAAGAAGGAGAATTCCTTCAGACCAGTTCTGGATCTAAAAATATTGAATCGTTATGTAAGGATACCAACGTTCAAGATGGTAACTGTAAGGACTATCTTACCTTTTGTTCAGCAAGGGAATTATATGTCCACAATAGATTTACAGGATGCATATCTGCATATTCCGATTCATCCAGATCACTATCAGTTTCTGAGATTCTCTTTCCTAGACAAGCATTACCAGTTTGTGGCTCTGCCGTTTGGCCTAGCTACAGCTCCAAGAATTTTTACAAAGGTTCTCGGTGCCCTGCTGTCTGTAATCAGAGAACAGGGTATTGTGGTATTTCCTTATTTGGACGATATCTTGGTACTTGCTCAGTCTTTACATTTAGCAGAATCTCATACGAATCGACTTGTGTTGTTTCTTCAAGATCATGGTTGGAGGATCAATTTACCAAAAAGTTCTTTGATTCCTCAGACAAAGGTAACCTTTCTGGGTTTCCAGATGGATTCAGTGTCCATGACTCTGTCTTTAACAGACAAGAGACGTTTAAAATTGATTACAGCTTGTCGAAACCTTCAGTCACAATCATTCCCTTCGGTAGCCTTATGCATGGAAATTCTAGGTCTTATGACTGCTGTATCGGACGCGATCCCCTTTGCTAGTTTCCACATGCGACCTCTTCAGCTCTGTATGCTGAAGCAATGGTGCAAGGATTACACGAAGATATCTCAATTAATATCTTTAAAACCGATTGTTCGACACTCTCTAACATGGTGGACAGATCACCATCGTTTAATTCAGGGGGCTTCTTTTGTGCTTCCGACCTGGACTGTAATTTCAACAGATGCAAGTCTCACAGGTTGGGGAGCTGTGTGGGGATATCTGACGGCACAAGGAGTTTGGGAATCTCAGGAGGTGAGATTACCGATCAATATTTTGGAACTCCGTGCAATTTTCAGAGCTCTTCAGTTTTGGCCTCTTCTGAAGAGAGAATCGTTCATTTGTTTTCAGACAGACAATGTCACAACTGTGGCATACATCAATCATCAAGGAGGGACTCACAGTCCTCTGGCTATGAAAGAAGTATCTCGAATTTTGGTTTGGGCGGAATCCAGCTCCTGTCTAATCTCTGCGGTTCATATTCCAGGTGTAGACAATTGGGAAGCGGATTATCTCAGTCGCCAAACGTTGCATCCGGGCGAATGGTCTCTTCACCCAGAGGTATTTCTTCAGATTGTTCAAATGTGGGAACTTCCAGAAATAGATCTGATGGCGTCCCATCTAAACAAGAAACTTCCCAGGTATCTGTCCAGATCCCGGGATCCTCAGGCGGAGGCAGTGGATGCATTATCACTTCCTTGGAAGTATCATCCTGCCTATATCTTTCCGCCTCTAGTTCTTCTTCCAAGAGTAATCTCCAAGATTCTGAAGGAATGCTCGTTTGTTCTGCTGGTAGCTCCGGCATGGCCTCACAGGTTTTGGTATGCGGATCTTGTCCGGATGGCCTCTTGCCAACCGTGGACTCTTCCGTTAAGACCAGACCTTCTGTCACAAGGTCCTTTTTTCCATCAGGATCTGAAATCCTTAAATTTAAAGGTATGGAGATTGAACGCTTGATTCTTGGTCAAAGAGGTTTCTCTGACTCTGTGATTAATACTATGTTACAGGCTCGTAAATCTGTATCTCGAGAGATATATTATAGAGTCTGGAAGACTTATATTTCTTGGTGTCTTTCTCATCATTTTTCCTGGCATTCTTTTAGAATACCGAGAATTTTACAGTTCCTTCAGGATGGTTTAGATAAGGGTTTGTCCGCAAGTTCTTTGAAAGGACAAATCTCTGCTCTTTCTGTTCTTTTTCACAGAAAGATTGCTATTCTTCCTGATATTCATTGTTTTGTACAAGCTTTGGTTCGTATAAAACCTGTCATTAAGTCAATTTCTCCTCCTTGGAGTTTGAATTTGGTTCTGGGAGCTCTTCAAGCTCCTCCTTTTGAACCTATGCATTCATTGGACATTAAATTACTTTCTTGGAAAGTTTTGTTCCTTTTGGCCATCTCTTCTGCCAGAAGAGTTTCTGAATTATCTGCTCTTTCTTGTGAGTCTCCTTTTCTGATTTTTCATCAGGATAAGGCGGTGTTGCGAACTTCTTTTGAATTTTTACCTAAAGTTGTGAATTCCAACAACATTAGTAGAGAAATTGTGGTTCCTTCATTATGTCCTAATCCTAAGAATTCTAAGGAGAAATTGTTGCATTCTTTGGATGTTGTTAGAGCTTTGAAATATTATGTTGAAGCTACGAAATCTTTTCGTAAGACTTCTAGTCTATTTGTTATCTTTTCCGGTTCTAGAAAAGGCCAGAAAGCTTCTGCCATTTCTTTGGCATCTTGGTTGAAATCTTTAATTCATCTTGCCTATGTTGAGTCGGGTAAAACTCCGCCTCAGAGAATTACAGCTCATTCTACTAGGTCAGTTTCTACTTCCTGGGCGTTTAGGAATGAAGCTTCGGTTGACCAGATCTGCAAAGCAGCGACTTGGTCCTCTTTGCATACTTTTACTAAATTCTACCATTTTGATGTATTTTCTTCTTCTGAAGCAGTTTTTGGTAGAAAAGTACTTCAGGCAGCGGTTTCAGTTTGAATCTTCTGCTTATGTTTTTCGTTAAACTTTATTTTGGGTGTGGATTATTTTCAGCAGGAATTGGCTGTCTTTATTTTATCCCTCCCTCTCTAGTGACTCTTGTGTGGAAAGATCCACTTCTTGGGTAGTCATTATCCCATACGTCACTAGCTCATGGACTCTTGCTAATTACATGAAAGAAAACATAATTTATGTAAGAACTTACCTGATAAATTCATTTCTTTCATATTAGCAAGAGTCCATGAGGCCCGCCCTTTTTTTTGTGGTGGTTATGATTTTGTATAAAGCACAATTATTCCAATTCCTTATTTTATATGCTTTCGCACTTTTTTTCTTATCACCCCACTTCTTGGCTATTTGTTAAACTGAATTGTGGGTGTGGTGAGGGGTGTATTTGTAGGCATTTTGAGGTTTGGGAAACTTTGCCCCTCCTGGTAGGAATGTATATCCCATACGTCACAAGCTCATGGACTCTTGCTAATATGAAAGAAATGAATTTATCAGGTAAGTTCTTACATAAATTATGTTTTTAGCTAGAAGAGCTTTATGGCTTAAAACTTGGAATGCTGATATGTCTTCTAAGTCTACTCTGCTTTCCCTTTCTTTCCAGGGTAATAAATTGTTTGGTTCTCAGTTGGATTCTATTATCTCAACTGTTACTGGAGGGAAAGGAACTTTTTTACCACAGGATAAAAAATCTAAAGATAAATTTAGGTCTAATAATCGTTTTCGTTCCTTTCGTCACAACAAGGAACAAAAACCTGATCCTTCATCCTCAGGAGCGGTATCAGTTTGGAAACCATCTCCAGTCTGGAATAAATCCAAGCCTTTTAGAAAATCAAAGCCAGCTCCTAAGTCCACATGAAGGTGCGGCCCTCATTCCAGCTCAGCTGGTAGGGGGCAGATTACGTTTTTTCAAAGAAATTTAGATCAATTCCGTTCACAATCTTTGGATTCAGAACATTGTTTCAGAAGGGTACAGAATTGGCTTCAAGATAAGGCCTCCTGCAAAGAGATTTTTTCTTTCCTTTGTCCCAGTAAACCCAGCGTTGGCTCAAACATTTCGGAAATGTGTTTCAGATCTAGAGTTGGCTGGAGTAATTATGCCAGTTCCAGTTCTGGAACAGGGACTGGGGTTTTATTCAAATCTCTTCATTGTACCAAAGAAGGAGAATTCCTTCAGACCAGTTCTGGATCTAAAAATATTAAATCGTTATGTAAGGATACCAACATTCAAAATGGTAACTGTAAGGACTATCCTGCCTTTTGTTCAGCAAGGGCATTATATGTCTACAATAGATTTACAGGATGCATATCTGCATATTCTGATTCATCCAGATCACTATCAGTTTCTGAGATTCTCTTTCCTAGACAAGCATTACCAGTTTGTGGCTCTGCCGTTTGGCCTAGCTACAGCTCCAAGAATTTTTACGAAGGTTCTCGGTGCCCTTCTGTCTGTAATCAGAGAACAGGGTATGTAGTGGTATTTCCTTATTTGGACGATATCTTGGTACTTGCTCAGTCTTCACATTTAGCAGAATCTCATACGAATCGACTTGTGTTGTTTCTTCAACATCATGGTTGGAGGATCAATTTACCAAAAAGTTCATTGATTCCTCAGACACAAGTAACCTTTTTAGGTTTCCAGATAGATTCAGTGTCCATGACTCTATCTTTGACAGACAAGAGACGTCTAAAATTGATATCAGCTTGTCGAAACCTTCAGTCACAATCATTCCCTTCGGTAGCCTTATGCATGGAAATTCTAGGTCTTATGACTGCTGCATCGGACGCGATCCCCTTTGCTCGTTTTCACATACGGCCTCTTCAGCTCTGTATGCTGAACCAGTGCTGCAGGGATTACACAAAGATATCTCAATTAATATCTTTAAAACCGATTGTACGACACTCTCTGACGTGGTGGACAGATCACCATCGTTTAGTTCAGTGGGCTTCTTTTGTTCTTCCGACCTGGACTGTAATTTCAACAGATGCAAGTCTTACAGGTTGGGGAGCTGTGTGGGGGTCTCTGACAGCACAAGGGGTTTGGGAATCTCAGGAGGTGAGATTACCGATCAATATTTTGGAACTCCGTGCAATTTTCAGAAGCTCTTTAGTCTTGGCCTCTTCTAAAGAGAGAATCTTTCATTTGTTTTTAGACAGACAATGTCACAACTGTGGCATACATCAATCATCAAGGAGGGACTCACAGTCCTCTGGCTATGAAAGAAGTATCTCGAATTCTGGTATGGGCGGAATACAGCTCCTGTCTAGTTTCTGCGGTTCATATCCCAGGTATAGACAATTGGGAAGCGGATTATCTCAGTCGCCAAACGTTACATCCGGGCGAATGGTCTCTTCACCCAGAGGTATTTCTTCAGATTGTTCAAATGTGGGGTCTTCCAGAAATAGATCTGATGGCTTCTCATCTAAACAAGAAACTTCCCAGGTATCTGTCCAGATCCAGGGATCCTCAAGCAGAAGCAGTGGATGCGTTGTCACTTCCTTGGAAGTATCATCCTGCCTATATCTTTCTGCCTCTAGTTCTTCTTCCAAGAGTAATCTCCAAGATTCTGAAGGAATGCTCGTTTGTTCTGCTGGTGGCTCCAGCATGGCCTCACAGGTTGTGGTATGCGGATCTTGTCCGGATGGCCTCTTGCCAACCGTGGACTCTTCTGTTAAGACCAGACCTTCTGTCACAAGGTCCTTTTTTCCATCAGGATCTCAAATCCTTTAATTTAAAGGTATGGAGATTGAACGCTTGATTCTTAGTCAAAGAGGTTTCTCTGACTCTGTGATTAATACTATGTTACAGGCTCGTAAATCCGTATCTAGGGAGATATATTATAGAGTCTGGAAGACTTATATTTCTTGGTGTCTTTCTCATCATTTTTCCTGGCATTCTTTTAGAATTCCGAGAATTTTACAGTTTCTTCAGGATGGTTTGGACAAAGGTTTGTCTGCAAGTTCCTTGAAAGGACAAATCTCTGCTCTTTCTGTTCTTTTTCACAGAAAGATTGCTAATCTTCCTGATATTCATTGTTTTGTACAAGCTTTGGTTCGTATAAAACCTGTCATTAAGTCAATTTCTCCTCCTTGGAGTTTGAATTTGGTTCTGGGGGCTCTTCAAGCTCCTCCGTTTGAACCTATGCATTCTTTGGACATTAAATTACTTTCTTGGAAAGTTTTGTTCCTTTTGGCCATCTCTTCTGCCAGAAGAGTTTCTGAATTATCTGCTCTTTCTTGTGAGTCTCATTTTCTGATTTTTCATCAGGATAAGGCGGTGTTGCGAACTTCTTTTAAATTTTTACTTAAGGTTGTGAATTCTAACAACATTAGTAGAGAAATTGTGGTTCCTTCATTATGTCCTAATCCTAAGAATTCTAAGGAGAAATCATTGCATTCTTTGGATGTAGTTAGAGCTTTGAAATATTATGTTGAAGCTACTAAGAATTTCCGAAAGACTTCTAGTCTATTTGTTATCTTTTCCGGTTCTAGGAAAGGTCAGAAGGCTTCTGCCATTTCTTTGGCATCTTGGTTGAAATCTTTAATTCATCATGCTTATGTCGAGTCGGGTAAAACTCCGCCTCAAAGGATTACAGCTCATTCTACTAGGTCAGTTTCTACTTCCTGGGCGTTTAGGAATGAAGCTTCGGTTGATCAGATTTGCAAAGCAGCAACTTGGTCTTCTTTGCATACTTTTATTAAATTCTACCATTTTGATGTGTTTTCTTCTTCTGAAGCAGTTTTTGGTAGAAAAGTACTTCAGGCAGCTGTTTCAGTTTGATTCTTCTGCTTATAATTTCAGTTTTTTTCATTATAAGATTTAAACTTTGTTTTGGGTGTGGATTATTTTCAGTGGAATTGGCTGTCTTTATTTTATCCCTCCCTCTCTAGTGACTCTTGCGTGGAAGATCCACATCTTGGGTAGTCATTATCCCATACGTCACTAGCTCATGGACTCTTGCTAATTACATGAAAGAAAACATAATTTATGTAAGAACTTACCTGATAAATTCATTTCTTTCATATTAGCAAGAGTCCATGAGGCCCACCCTTTTTTGTGGTGGTTATGATTTTTTTGTATAAAGCACAATTATTCCAATTCCTTATATTTATGCTTCGTACTTTTTTCTTATCACCCCACTTCTTGGCTATTCGTTAAACTGATTTGTGGGTGTGGTGAGGGGTGTATTTATAGGCATTTTGAGGTTTGGGAAACTTTGCCCCTCCTGGTAGGAATGTATATCCCATACGTCACTAGCTCATGGACTCTTGCTAATATGAAAGAAATGAATTTATCAGGTAAGTTCTTACATAAATTATGTTTTTTCTTTTCTTTTTTTCATTCTTCCTCCTTAAATCAGGATAATAAAGACATAACCCCTGGGCTACACTTCCCACACAACTCTTTACCCCCTCCCCTCACTTTCCTCTCCCCCTATTTATTCACTGGGAGAATTCTCCCTAAATAAATAAGTTTTCCCCTTTTTTTTTTTCCTCTTTTTTTTTTTTTTTCAAACATCACATGGATAAATTTTTTCACTCTAAGACTCCCTCGCCAGCCATGGCCGCAAGGCAAAGAGATAGGAAAGCAAAGAATACCTCAGGCACGTTGCCTGAAGTCCATGTAATAGATGGTGTGGTACTCCCACCAACTGAGTCATTTGATATGCAAGTCTTGGTTACTAAAATAGCAGAAGCTCTGGCCCCTAACTTTGATACACTTAAATTAGAGATCAGACAAGACATCACACTCTTATCTCAGGAAGTTAAACAGTTTACCAATAGAATCAATGAAATTGGACAGAGAGTGTCAGACTTTGAAGATCTCACTACTCTTCATAATACCAACCTAGACGCCACTAATCTTTCTATTACTACAATACAAGCTAAACTTGAAGATCTCGAGAATCGTTCCTGCAGGAACAATATTCGATTAATAGGAGTCCCAGAGGACAAATGCTATGTGGATTTAAATTCTTTTATTTCTGAGCTGTTACCCCAACTTCTTAAGATCCCCCCTAATCATCCCCCAATTCTAGTTGAAAGGGCTCACAGACTGGGTAGACCCCGATTGGATAACAAAGGTAACCATAGACCCAGACCGGTGATAGCAAAATTACTAAATGTCCAAGGCAAGGTTACACTGTTGCAATTTTATCGAAGAAATCAGCCCATCACACTTGGGGATTTGGGGAATCCAAAATTCTCCTTTTCCAGGACTTCTCAGCCGAAACAACAGCTAAAAGAAAGACGCTAGCTCCTATTTGCACTAAATTAATTCAACAGGGGTATCAAGCTACCATCATCTACCCCGCAAAACTCAAAATTACAGAGGCCGAGAAGGTCTATATTTTTAATACTACACAAGAGGTAGAACAACACTTGAAAGATGCTAACACTCTAGGCTCACAGTCTTTAGGCAAAAAATAGGATATTACTGCCTCATTGTTGTCTCTCTCTTTTTTTTTCCTCTTTTTTTCTTTTTCATATATTTATGGTGAGCAAGATTATGTCACTCCAGGAGAGCTTGGTTGGAAGGGATTCTTTATCCCTTCTGGTTTTTCCCCCTTCCTTTCCCCCGTCCCTGAATAGGGACTACGATCTGTATTTGTTTTTATAAATTTTGATAGGGTGTTATTCAATATGGTACCACTAGAGGCCACTAATAGAAAAAGTAATATGTATATTATCTTGCCTGGATAGGCATGGGTTAATTCAATTAAGAATGTGAGCTGAAATCTGATTGGTCATACCACCCTTTTTAAATGTGTGTTTTACTGTGTTTTAACTATGCATGATTAAGGACCATGTAGGTCCGAAACGTCGCTGTTTTATTGTTGTGATATCTCCAATAAAGAAATAATTCACCTTTAAGAAAATTGATGCAGTGGTGCTGTTACTTTCTACATATGGACTATATATATATATATATATATATATATATATATATATATATATATATATTTTTTATCCCCCCTCTCCCTTCTCTCTTTTCCCTCCCACTCCCTTCTTCCCTTCCTCTCCCCCCCCCTGCTGGCAAACTTTAAAATAATCTCCTGGAATGTGGGTGGGATCTCCACCCCATCAAAAGGAAGGCCATTCTTACACATCTTAGGAAACTTGGGACTGATATAACCTTCCTACAAGAAACACATCTGTCATCAGAAGAGTCCTTGAAACTCAAATCCTCCTGGGTGAAAGAATTTTTTCTTTCATGTAATTAGCAAGAGTCCATGAGCTAGTAACGTATGGGATATACATTCCTACCAGGAGGGGCAAAGTTTCCCAAACCTTAAAATGCCTATAAATACACCCCTCACCACACCCACAATTCAGTTTTACAAACTTTGCCTCCCATGGAGGTGGTGAAGTAAGTTTGTGCTAGATTCTACGTTGATATGCGCTTCGCAGCAGGCTAGAGCCCGGTTTTCCTCTCAGAGTGCAGTGAATGTCATAGGGATGTGAAGAGAGTATTGCCGATTTGAATTCAATGGTCTCCTTCTACGGGATCTATTTCATAGGTTCTCTGTTATCGGTCATAGAGATTCATCTCTTACCTCCCTTTTCAGATCGACGATATACTCTTATATACCATTACCTCTAATGATTCTTGTTTCAGTACTGGTTTGGCTGTCTACTATATGCAGATGAGTGTCTTAGGGTAAGTAAGTCTTATTTTATTATGACACTCTAAGCTATGGTTGGGCACTTTCTATGTAAAGTTCTAAATATATGTCTTTAAACTTATATTTGCCATGATTCAGGATAATCAGTATTCCTTTAAAATCCAGACTGTCAGTTTCATTATTTGGGATAATGCATTTTAATTCAATTTATTTTTCTTTACCTTGAAAATTTTCAAAATTTTCAATTGATCATTTTTCCCTGTGCGCAAAAATTTTGTCATTTCCGGCGCCGTAGTTGACGCCGGAAGTTGTTTTCTGTTAACGTCATTTTTGACGCATGTGTATTCAGACTTTTTTTGCGCCAAAAAATGTGGGCGTCAGTTCTGGCGTCAGAGGTTGTGGCGTCATACTTGGCGCCAAAAATATGGTCGTTGTATTTAGCGCCAATAATGTGGGTGTCATATTTGGCACCAAAAAATGTGGGCGTATTTTTTTTCCACTTTTTTTCCTCACATTATTTAAACCTCACTTTTTTATTGCTTCTGGTTTCTAGAAGCTTATTATTTTGCATTCTTTTCCCATTCCTGAAACTGTCATTTAAGGAATTTGATCATTTTGCTTTAAATATTGTTTTTTTCTATTACATATTGCAAGATTTCACTGTTCCTGTTTCAAAACGATCTAAAGGATTCCTGTTGACTGAGTTCAGTCCTACCAAAGCTAAGTTAATTTATTTTAAATGTTATGAATGTTTATCTTTAGCTATGGTTTGTAATAAGTTATCATGATAAACTTTTACATGCAGAATCCATTAGTATTTATGCTTTATATATTGCTATTCTTTTTACATCTTATGTACAAGAAATATTTAGAAGATTTATAAGAATATTTTTCTGATTCTATTTTAAAGGCTTTGTCTGACATCGTGCCTTCTAATAAAATTTTTAGGTCTTTTTCAAACTTCTTTTTTAATTATTGAAGTTTCAAATGACCAACAACATACTGATTTATCCTTCTCTGATCATGTTTTTTCTCATTCAGAATTTTCTTCATCAGATATTGACACTAGCAAATCTACTTTTTTATTTTATTTTTTTATTAAAGTACATTTGTTCTTTGTTGAAAAGGTGTTGATTATTTTGGATATTACGGTAACTAGTTCTTTTTCAAGACTAGCTAACATTTTATTTCTGCTTATTTATTCTTCTGTGTTTTCAAGAAGTTTTTTTCCAGTTCCTCATACTAGGGAATGGAATAGGCTGAGAAGTTTCTTTAATTCCTTCTTCAAAGGTTTTAAACTATATTCTTTGCTAGCAGTTAAATTCAATTTGGAGGGTTCTCCAATTTATTGGGGCTATCTCTACTCCTACTAATTATGCTATTGTTTCTATAGCAAAATAGTATTTATTTTCCTTTAGATGGTTGTTTCTTATTTATGGAAAATTATTTAGTTTCAGGTACTTTTCTTGGACCTGTGATTTATTTGGATAATGTTGCAATTGCTTCATTTTTTTCTGTTTACTTTAAGATCAAGTATCAGATTATGATTTATTTTAGCATTGTTATGGGACAACATTTACTAGACTAGGTGCTGTTGCATTTGTCTTGTTGTTTTGCATTTATTGATTATGCAAGTCCAGTGTATTGACTGGTCCTTTAACTGGACTATCATGCTAATAATTTCATTTGTGTCTTCATTTTATTGAATATTTTCGCAAATGAGGTTTAATCTATGTCTTTAGCTGTTTTAGCTAGAAGAATTTTGTGATTTCTAAAAATCCATATTTCTTTTGTTCTAAGATATTCAATTATTTGTTTTAAGGAACAAATTCATGAATTCTTTCCCAAGTAACATGTTTTTAATTGGAAATTTTTCAGTTCAAAATCAGCTCCCTAAAATTGCGATGTACGTGTCGTATTCCAGCTCGGCTGGTAAGGGGCAGGATATGACTTTTTTGAAATTTATTTGGTTCTATTCGGTCCAAATTTCTTTGATTTTGGGTACAGAATAAGTTCAGAATAAACAGTCTGTGAGAAGTCTTTTTTTCTCTATTATATTCCAGCTATTCCAGTAAGGCTAACACTTTCTTTAAGTGTGTTTCGGTCCTATATATTTTGGGTACTGTTGAAGCATGGCTGATCACCCGTGGGGTTCAAGCGCTGCTCAGACCTGGAATCTTCTGGGGTATTTCTTCCAGTTCCATTTTTAGGAACTGGGTTTTGGAGTTTTATTCAAACTATTCTGCCTTTTTTTGGTCAGTGATAGCATTATTTGTTTTCATTAGATACAATAAATGCATATTTTCATTTTTCTGTTTTCATTCAGATTATTTTCTGAGGATGCGGAATCTCATATGATTCACTTTGTTCTTCCAGGACATAGTTAGAGGATCTTTTTTTCAAAAGCTCTTGATTCCTCACACAAGGGTCACTTTTTTTAGGTTTCTAGATAGTTTGTGTCACTGTCTTTGTCTCTATCAGACAAGGGGCAATTTTATTGGGTTCCGTTTGTCGGTACCTTTAGTCTCTATTATTTCCTTCAGTTGCTATATATGCATAGAAGATTTAGGTCTTATGGCCACAGCATTGGATTCAATTCCCTTTGCTCATTTTCAATAGAAAGAACCTTTCCAGTTTTTTATGCTGAATTATGGTGCAGGGATTCTAGGATTTCACATTTAAATCTTCGAATCCTAATATTTATCTCTCTTGATTTGGTGGTTAAGATCTCCATCATTTAGTTCTACAGGTCTCTTCGTTTCTTTCAATCTGGACCATGATCTCTACAGATGTGAGTCTTTTTGGTTGGGAGGCTGTCTGAGGTTCTCTGTCAGCACAAGGGGTTTGGAAATCTCAGGAGGCGAGATTACCATTTGATATTTTAGAACTCCGTGCATTCTCAGAGTTTTCAGTTAGTTTCTTTTTGAAGAAGAGACGTTTATTGTTTTTCAGACAATATCACAACTATGGTGTATTTCAATCATCAGGGTGGGTCTATCAGTCCTTAGGCTGTGACAGAAGTGTCTCGGATATTAGCTTGGGCTAAATCCAGCTCCTATCTAAATTCTGTGCTTTTTTCCCCAGGTATAGATATTTGGGAAGCAGATTATCTCTGTTAATCAAGCTTTACATCCGGGAGAATGGTCTCTCATACCCAGATATGTTTTTCAATTTTTCAGATGTGAACATTTCTAGAAATAGATCTGTTGGCATCTCATCTGAATAAAGAACTTCCCAGGGGCCTATTCAGGTCCGGGGATCCTCAGGCGGAAGTAGTGTATGCATTGACATTTCTTTGGAATTATCTTTTTGCCTATTTCTTTCCGCCTCTAGTTCTTCTTCCAAGTGATTTCCAAAATTCTTATGGAGTATTTGTTTGTTCTGCTGGTGGCTCCAGCATGGCCTCTCAGGTTTTGGTATGCGGATCTCATTCGGATGGCCAGTTGCCAACCTTGGACACTTCCGTTTAAACCAGACCTTCTTTCTCAAGGCCCATTTTTTCCATCAGGATCTCAAATCATTAAATTTGAAGGGATGGAGATTGAACGCTTGCTTTTTAGTCATAGAGGTTTTTCTGACTCATTGATTAATACTATGTTTCAGGCTCGTAAATCTGTCTCTAGAAAGATTTATTATTGAGTCTGGAAGACCTACTTTTCTTGGCATTCTTTTAAAATTCATAGAATTTTATAATTTTTTCAGGTTGGTTTGGATAAGGTTTTGTCTTTAGTTCTTTGATAGGACAAATCTCTACTCTTTCTGTTCTTTTTTCACAGAAAGATTGCTAATCATCCTGATATTCATTGTTTTGTACAGGCTTTGGTCCGTATCAAGCCTGTCATTAATTCAATCTCTCCTCTTTGGAGTCTCAATTTGGTGCTGAGGGCTTTATAGGCTCCTCCGTTTGAAACTATGAATTCTCTGAACATTAAATTACTTTCTTGGAAAAGTATTGTTCCTTTTGGTTATTTCTTCTGCTAGAAGAGTTTTTGAGTTATCTGCTCTTTTTTGTGAATATCCTTTTCTGATTTTTCATCAGGATAAGGCAGTGTTACTTCTTGATATTCATCATTTTGTTCAGGTTTTGATTCGTATCAAACCTGTCATTAAGCCATTTTCTCCTCCTTGGAGTCTTAATTTGGTTCTGAAGGCTTTTCAGGCTCTTCTATTTGAGCATATGCTTGCTCTGGACATTATTTACTTTCATGGAAAGTATTGTTCTTTTTGGACATCTCTTCAGCTAGAACAGTTTTTGAATTATCTGTTCTTTCTTGTGAATCTCTTTTTTCTGATTTTTTTCATCAGGATAAGGTGGTTTTTGCTGTCCTCATTTCAATTCTTACCTAAAGTTGTAAATTCTAACAACATTAGGGAGGAATTATTTCAGACAATATCACAACTATGGTGTATTTCAATCATCAGGGTGGGACTATCAGTCCTTAGGCTGTGACAGAAGTGTCTCGGATATTAGCTTGGGCTAAATCCAGCTCCTATCTAAATTCTGTGTTTTTTTCCCCAGGTATAGATATTTGGGAAGCGGATTATCTGTTAATCAAGCTTTACATCCGGGAGAATGGTCTCTCATACCCAGATATGTTTTTCAATTTTTCAGATGTGAGCATTTCTAGAAATAGATCTGTTGGCATCTCATCTGAATAAAGAACTTCCCAGGGGCCTATTCAGGTCCGGGGATCCTCAGGCGGAAGTAGTGTATGCATTGACATTTCTTTGGAATTATCTTTTTGCCTATTTCTTTCCGCCTCTAGTTCTTCTTCCAAGTGATTTCCAAAATTCTTATGGAGTATTTGTTTGTTCTGCTGGTGGCTCCAGCATGGCCTCTCAGGTTTTGGTATGCGGATCTCATTCGGATGGCCAGTTGCCAACCTTGGACACTTCTGTTTAAACCAGACCTTCTTTCTCACGGCCCATTTTTTCCATCAGGATCTCAAATCATTAAATTTGAAGGGATGGAGATTGAACGCTTGATTTTTAGTCATAGAGGTTTCTCTGACTCATTGATTAATACTATGTTTCAGGCTCGTAAATCTGTCTCTAGAAAGATTTATTATTGAGTCTGGAAGACCTACTTTTCTTGGCATTCTTTTAAAATTCATAGAATTTTATTATTTTTTTCAGGTTGGTTTGGATAAGGTTTTGTCTTTAGTTCTTTGATAGGACAAATCTCTACTCTTTCTGTTCTTTTTTCACAGAAAGATTGCTAATCATCCTGATATTCATTGTTTTGTACTGGCTTTGGTCCGTATCAAGCCTGTCATTAATTCAATCTCTCCTCTTTGGAGTCTCAATTTGGTGCTGAGGGCTTTATTGGCTCCTCCGTTTGAAACTATGCATTCTCTGAACATTAAATTACTTTCTTGGAAAAGTATTGTTCCTTTTGGTTATTTCTTCTGCTAGAAGAGTTTTTGAGTTATCTGCTCTTTTTTGTGAATATCCTTTTCTGATTTTTCATCAGGATAAGGCAGTGTTACTTCTTGATATTCATCATTTTGTTCAGGTTTTGATTCGTATCAAACCTGTCATTAAGCCATTTTCTCCTCCTTGGAGTCTTAGTTTGGTTCTGAAGGCTTTTCAGGCTCTTCTATTTGAGCATATGCTTGCTCTGGACATTATTTACTTTCATGGAAAGTATTGTTCTTTTTGGACATCTCTTCAGCTAGAACAGTTTTTGAATTATCTGTTCTTTCTTGTGAATCTCTTTTTTCTGATTTTTTTCATCAGGATAAGGTGGTTTTTGCTGTCCTCATTTCAATTCTTACCTAAAGTTGTACATTCTAACAACATTAGGGAGGAATTATTGTTTTCCTAAGACTTCTTTGGTGAGATTCTTACTTTCTTTGGATATGGTAAGAGTTTTTGAAATTCTCTGTTGAAGCTATTCAGATTTCAGATAGACTTCTAGTCTATTTGTTATCTTTTCTGGTTTTAGGAAGGTCAAAAGGCTTCTGCCATTTATTTGGCATCTTGCTTAAACTTTTGATTCATCATGCTTATTTGGAGTCGGGTGGATTCCCGCCTCGGAGGATTACGGCTCATTCTACTAGGTAAGTTTCTACTTCCTGGGCTTTTTAATAATGAAGCTTCTGTTGATCAGATTTGCAAAGCAATGACTTGGTCTTCTTTGCATACTTTTACTATGTTCTACCATTTTGATGTTTTCTCTTCTTTAGAAGCAGTTTTGGTAGAATGGTACTTCAGGCAGCTGTTTCAGTTTGATTCTTCTGCTTATAATTTCAGTTTTTTTCATTATAAAAATTGAAACTTTTTTGATTTGGATAGTGGATTAATTTTTCAGCGGAATTGGCTGTCTTTATTTTATCCCTCCCTCTCTAGTGACTCTTGCGTGGAAGTTCCACATCTTGGGTATTTGCTATCCCATACGTCACTAGCTCATGGACTCTTGCTAATTACATGAAAGAAAACATAATTTATGTAAGAACTTACCTGATAAATTCATTTCTTTCATATTAGCAAGAGTCCATGAGGCCCACCCTTTTTTGTGGTGGTTATGATTTTTTTGTATAAAGCACAATTATTCCAATTCCTTATTTTTTGATGCTTTCACTCCTTTCTTATCACCCCACTTCTTGGCTATTCGTTAATCTGAATTGTGGGTGTGGTGAGGGGTGTATTTATAGGCATTTTAAGGTTTGGGAAACTTTGCCCCTCCTGGTAGGAATGTATATCCCATACGTCACTAGCTCATGGACTCTTGCTAATATGAAAGAAATGAATTTATTAGGTAAGTTCTTACATAAATTATGTTTTTTTTCTCCCCGGGAGATCGAAGGAGAAGGAGGGTGGCCATTCTGGTTGGGAAAAGAGTTAAATTGGAGGTTACCCATAACGAAACAGATCCCGATGGAAGATTTGTGATAGTTAAAGTAAAAATTTATAAAACAATTTACACTATGTGTAATGTATATGCCCCCAATAAACTGGACCCAGCCTTCTGGTCTAGACTTCAGGCTAAAATTCTCGTGGTTCAGGAAGGGCATTTAATTCTTGCCGTCAACTTTAATATGTCTCCACACTCCCCACTCGACAGACTTAGAACCTCCAACAAACTGGTCAAACAAAAACGGGATAATTTAGAAGCCAAGTTAATAAAATCAATCATGCATAATCCTGCAGTTAAAGATGCCTAGAGACTCCAAAATCCTGATGTCAGGGACTTTACTTGCCTATCAAGAGCTCATAAGACACTGTCCAGAATTGATCTCTTTCTCATCAACGACAGAATAACCCTATCAGAAGTGAAAACGGGTATACTACCGATCTTCCTCTCTGATCATGGCCCTATCTCATTGGAAATTCAGTTTAATCTTTATAAAAATAGTTCACCACGTTTTATTTTCCCCTCCTTTCTTGCAAATGACTTGAAATTTAAAAATTGGCTCAAACTTAAATTCTATGACTATCTTCATCATAATCAGGGCTATATTGATTCCCCCCTGGTCTTCTGGGAGGCTGCAATGGCAGTCCTTAGAGGTGAAATCATAGCCTATAGTGCCGAAAGATCCAGGAAAATAAGACTAAGAGAGAAAGAAATCACTAACTCATTAATTAATTCGTATAATTCCTACTTGAAAAATCACCTATAAACTGGGCAAAATATATTCGGGCTAAAAATACCAGAGACACATTTGCGGTTTTTCAGGAGACGCAGAGGGATCTGAGACTCCAAGCTAGAATGTATAGATTTGGAAATAAATCTGGTAAATTTCTGGCGAATCTGGTTAAAAGAGAGAAAAAGTCATCCCTCATTGAGGGCATCCAACAGGAGCATACCCTCCTTGATAAGTCGGATGAGATAGCAAAGGCATTTACCAGTTACTATCAGGATTATTGCACACGTAGGACCTCAGATCTCATGCAAGCATCTCAATTCTGGAGCAAAATTACATGCCCTAAAATTTCAGCTGAGGCAGTTGATATCCTTAATGCCCCAATCACTGAAACAGAGATAACAAGAACTATCACAGATCTTACCACCAATAAATCCCCTGGACCAGATGGCCTCCCAAACGAGTTCTATAAAATCATGAATACTGAGATTACTCCCTATCTTAAGAATCTATATAATAGTATGTACACCAGGGGAGAGCCTGTAGCTACCTCTTTCTCTGCCTCCAACACCATTTTAATCCTGAAAGGCGGAAAATATCCCTCCCTAAAGGAATCATATAGGCCCATAGCTCTCCTAAATTGTGATTATAAGATCCTGTGTTCTATTATTGCCGGGCGTCTCCAGGCACAATTGGCCTCTATTATACATTCAGACCAGGCTGGGTTTCTTCAAGGCCATAACTCCTCAGCAAAAATCAGAGAGGCTCTGACTATTACAGAGTATTTTAGGAATCTGGAGGTGTGGAGGGTGGGGGGGAAGGGGTAGCACCCGACCTGGCTATTGTTTCGATTGATGCAGAGAAACCATTCGACTCGATACATTTTGACCATCTCTTTACCTCTTTGGCCAAGTTTGGCTTTAGAGGTGAGTTCCTCAACTTTATTATGAATCTATACAAGGAACCTTATACAACTTTGATGGTCAATTACATATCATCTCCACAGATAATTCTCGTAAGGGGAACGCGCCAGGGGTGTCCCCTGTCCCCCCTACTCTTCGACGTCTCAATTGAACCGTTGGCAATCATGGTCAGACAACAATTACCAGGAATCAAACTGGGCAAACAGATCACAAAAATTGCCTTATATGCTGACAATTTACTGTTATATCTTTCAGACACCAAAACTAGTATACCTAAATTACTAGATATTACTACTCGTTTTGGCTCCTTCTCGGGCTATAAGATCAATGAAGCAAAATCAGAGCTGCTATGGCTTAGACAAAATAATAATTCTCTTTCTGACATCCCCTTCACTGTCTCTCGAAATTTCCTTAAATATCTAGGAATCATGATCCCCTCTCTGCCGAGAGAGCTGTACAATCTTAATCTCCCTCCAGTATTAACAAATATTAGGGAGAAACTTAAAATCTGGCAATCTTTGCCATTATCCATCTCTGGTCGGGTTGCTCTATTCAAAATGATCTTGCTTCCCAAGCTTCTCTACGTACTACAGAATATTCCATTAATCCTCCTAGAGAGAGATGAGCGCTGCTTTAACAGTGCACTCAGTAAATTCCTCTGGCAGGAGAAAAGACCGAGAATATCTCTAAAAAAACTCTCTCTTCCAAAAGATAGTGGTGGCCTTGCACTTCCAGATATCCAATCATATAATTATGCTTTCTTGACGCGAGTGGTGGTCGACTGGATTTCTCATAGCAACTATGTTACGAATAACACTCTAGAATAGAAGAGAATATCTGTTATCCCTTCTTACCATTAGCCTTAATTCATTGCCCACCCAAAGAATTACCAGGTAAAATTAAAATGCTTAAATCTTTTTCCAATCCCCTGAAGGCCTGGTGGAAAGTGGGCAATATATTGTCCTTAAACTGTAAAGTCTCTCAATATCTTCCATTACAGGGAAACCCGAAATTCCCGGCAGGAGTAAACTCCGTAACATTCAAGAAATGGCACAGACTAGGTCTGAATAGGCTAATTCAACTATGGGATCTAGAGAGGAACTGTGTCAAATCTTTTGATAACTTGAAAACAGAGTTCCAAATTAACAATAAAGAATTCTTAGCTTTTTTGCAAAGTAGACATTTATTGCTTGAGTTAATGAAGGAGACTGGCTGGAACTGGACTTTGGGTAAATTGGGTGTTACGGTACCAACAGTGTACCAAGGGTTAATACCAGATGAACAATGTCCTGCATACAGAATCAGCACTTCACAACCTTGATCAGTTTCCCTGCAAACATGAGACCAAGCTCCACATTTCAGGTTTAAAACAGAAAGACTACTTTATTTGAAGGCAGCACACAGATTTATACACCCTGGCTTCAGGTTACAGAGGCCATGGGTTTAACAGTAAAGCAAACATATGAACAATGCATCAAACCTCTAACAATTGTCTATTCACAGGTAAAACAGATTAACATATTAAGTTAATTAACTAGGGAAGAACGTTTACTCAGACAATCTGATGTTGGGCAGTCTAGTTAACATAATCACACAAGGACACAATCAGTTTACCCAGACAGACTCCTGAGACACAATCAGATCTGAAACATACATAGAATACATCTTATTACAGAATATAGGAACAGTTCTTATTAGCTATAAAGTCTTTTATGCCCACTTGGCTTATAGAGTCACAATTGCTCCCAGAAGGTGCACTTACACCCTGTACCCATCCTGTATTTATGGATACAGGGTGACATAGACATAAGACAGAGTTATGAAAGTACATGGGGTGTCCAGCATATAAAATTCCATATGTCCATGCAGTCTCTGGGTATCCTTAAGCCCATGTACCTCCAGCCCAAAGAATGTTCTATAACAGGCCCTCCAATGTACAGTGGCGAGATTGGTTTCGTCACATCTCTCCCCTTTTCCAAACAGACTAACAGGGTATCTGACCTCCTGCCGGTCAGTGCCCTGGTTAGTCCAGCAACCTACCCTTAAAACACAATTAGTAGTACAGCCCACCCACAATAAATGGTTACTACACCTGAGTACGGGGAAAACTTGTCCATGTCCAGGTGCCTCACCACAGCTGTGTGGGGGACTGGCATGCTGAATTGGTGGGTTGCGAGGTGGGCAGAGACCAGCTGTACTCTGCCCGGGTGCCAGCACTACCATGGAAGTAGCCTGGTGGGAGCCTGGTTGCTGGAGGGGGAGACCGATCATCTCCCCTTTGGCTAAACAGCCCTGTTGCTGGGAGACAGGACCAACTGTCCCTACCCCTTGTAACGCAGCCTGCCGCTGGGGAATGGAGTCTTGGCTCCCAATTCCCTGTATATTCCTCTGCTGCTGGGGGACAGGACCAACTGTCTCTGCCCCCTGTAACTTAGCCTGCCGCTGGGGAATGGAGTCTGGGCTCCCAATTCCCTGCAGGACCGGTGGAGAGACCTCGGTCCCATCTCCACCGGCCACCTGGGGTCCTTCCCAGTAAATCTCCACAATATCTTCCCAGCTGAATGGGTCTGGATCTGGGTCTTTCACCTTGCTGTCCTGCTGAGCCTTCCCAATGGAGTGGAAGAGATCTCGGTAGTCCTGCTCCAGTTCCCACTCCAGGGCTGCTAAGTGAGCCAGGTCTGGCTCTACTTCATGGGGGTCAGCCCAGTCATGCCCAGCCTCCCTGTCATAGAAAATGTCCTGAAGTCTGGTCTGCGCAGGGCTCCCAAAGTCAGGCTCTGCAAAGGACTCCCATAACAAGCCAGGACCATCAAACTCCTCTCCCTCTGGTTTGTCATGCTCAGCTGTCCAGGGCATACACTGTGCCATATACCACCAGAGCGCCTGGTAGACATCCTCCAGCCATAGCTCCTGCCATACCCGGTGCTCTAGTTCCTTCACCCATTCCTCCAGGGGCTGCTCTCCCAGGAAGGGCATCTGCAGGGCCACTTGCTTCTGCAACAGCTGCTCTTCACTGGGGAGACTCTTACCCTGCTGGTATTGCACATTAGCCAGGGCCTGGTACCAGATGCCTTTCCTTAATGCATCCCGGCCATCCAGGTCCTCCTCCTCGTATAAAACTGCTGGTTCCATTCTGTTGCTTTTAGGGTCGCTGTACTGGGACATGCGTTGCCCCCAACTTGTAAATCCAGGGAATGGTGTCTCCTGTAGCTGTCCTTCTGGCCGTAGGATCAATCCCGTCGCTTGCCACCAATGTTACGGTACCAAGGGTTAATACCAGATGAACAATGTCCTGCATACAGAATCAGCACTTCACAACCTTGATCAGTTTCCCTGCAAACATGAGACCAAGCTCCACATTTCAGGTTTAAAACAGAAAGACTACTTTATTTGAAGGCAGCACACAGATTTATACACCCTGGCTTCAGGTTACAGAGGCCATGGGTTTAACAGTAAAGCAAACATATGAACAATGCATCAAACCTCTAACAATTGTCTATTCACAGGTAAAACAGATTAACATATTAAGTTAATTAACTAGGGAAGAACGTTTACTCAGACAATCTGATGTTGGGCAGTCTAGTTAACATAATCACACAAGGACACAATCAGTTTACCCAGACAGACTCCTGTGACACAATCAGATCTGAAACATACATAGAATACATCTTATTACAGAATATAGGAACAGTTCTTATTAGCTATAAAGTCTTTTATGCCCACTTGGCTTATAGAGTCACAATTGCTCCCAAAAGGTGCACTCACACCCTGTACCCATCCTGTATTTATGGATACAGGGTGACATAGACATAAGACAGAGTTATGAAAGTACATGGGGTGTCCAGCATATAAAATTCCATATTTCCATGCAGTCTCTGGGTATCCTTAAGCCCATGTACCTCCAGCCCAAAGAATGTTCTATAACAGGCCCTCCAATGTACAGTGGCGAGATTGGTTTCGTCACATTGGGAAGCTGGGTCACCTTGTTTAAAAATGGTATTAGCTCTATTTCCCCATGTTATCAGCTAATTAAATCAGCTAAAGGAGAAACAGAGCTAGAGAAAATTACCATGATATGGAATCAGTTGCTTCCACATGCTAGTATCGATATAAAAATTATCCAATCGTCAATCCGTAAAGTGGCTCAGGTCACTCTCTCAGCTACTTGGCGAGAGATACATGTTAAACTCCTGCATAACTCATACTTCACTCCCCAAAAGGGCCCTAAAATTCATAACCTCAGTTTCAATAAGTGCCCAAAATGTTCACTTCCCGCAGTCGACTTAATGCACATGATGTGGAGCTGTCCCAGAATAAGGCACCTCTGGCGGAAACTAGAGTATTGGCTCAATAAAACCCTTAAAATCCCTCATGTGAGTCTGTCACAACTATTGATTGTTTTTGGCCCTAAGAATCATAATCCATGTCATAAACTAATATTTCTCTCCATCCTGGCAACTAGATACCTTATTCTTAAAAAATGGAAACTGAGAGCAACTCCATCGAACGCAGAGATAAAAAATTGTCCGAAAAAACAATGTTCATTAGAACAAAGGGACACCAACCTAGATAATGAATCAGACATTAAACAGTTCTTCGGCAAATGGTCAATCTTCATCAAGTCATTACCTGTCACAGAAATGAATGACCTAATATTCCCTTTCAGAAACTCGGAACTGGTGCTGCTGGGCGCCTGGGAATGATCAAGTAAAGTAGAGGGGCTTAGATGCCTCTTGGAACTCCCATGGGTTGCCCCCCCCCCCTCTCTTCCTTCCTTCATTTTCTGGCTCCTTGTGGGGGGGAGGCGGGAGAGGGCCCTTGTCCTTTATCTCCCTTCCCCACCTCTCTCCCCCCTCTTCCCCTTCTTTCTTTCCCTTGGCCCCCTCTTCCCCTCCCTCCCCTTTCCCCCCTCTTTTTCCTATTCCCCCCCCCCTTTTTTTTTTTTGCCTTGTTTTTGTTTTGTTCTGTTTGTTTTTTTGTTTTGTTTTTTGTTTTTTTTTTTGTTTTTTTTTTGCGCTGGTGGTTTTTGTTTGTTCTGCTGTAGATAAGGAAAACCCCAACAATAGGCACATATTAAAAGTTGGGTCTCAATATTTTGGGTCAAGGTGTTCTGCCTACTCTATGTTGATTTTTGTTATGTATCACCTTGTGTTTTGTAACTCTGCATGAACACCTGAAGATATTGTTTATGTCTTTATTCATTGAATTGTATTAATGTTTGATTGTGCCAATTGTTGGTTAACAAATAAAAGGATTTAAATTTTTTTTGCATGTTCTACTTGAATCACGAAAGAAAAAATTTGGGTTCAGTGTCCCTTTAAATCTTTAAGACACTGTTTCTGGAAAGAGATTTCAAATGTGACCATGTTATGATCGCTGTTACCCAAATGTTCTTTGACTTCTATGTTTGATATTATATCTGTATTGTTTAATAGCACTAAATCCAATATAGCGTTACTAAAAATCTATCCCTCTTTGCTGAATTACTAGTTTCATTGGCCCAGTTTATATCAAAGTTGTTAAAATCTCCATAATTACAGCACTGTTATTAGCAGCCTTACCTATTTGCATTAGTAGTTTGAGTTTCCTCCAGGTCACTAATGTTGGGGGGCTTGTAGCATGTTCCAATTAATATTTTTTTAGGATCCCCCCCCCACTCTTTATTTCAACCCACAGGGTCTCTACATTGTCACTTGTATCATAAATATCTTCCCTTATTGTAGGTTTAAGGTTAGGTTTAATATACATGCAGATTCCTTCACCCCTTTTATTATTCTTGTCCCTTCTAAATAAAGTATAATCCTCCTTGTTAACTGCCCAGTCATGTGAATCATCTAGCTATGCTTCACATTCATTTGCAGAGAAAAATGTTAACCCTAAAACAGTGGTAACTTTTACTAAAAGCATTTTGCCAATTGCAAATATGTTTCTATACAAAGATGGAATTCATATGTACATTTAAATTTTGACCGGAATGTCCCTTTAGTTGAAATACTTTTTATTAATGTTTCACATCAGATATATCATGACATTACAGTACGTATAATTTCAGTGCCATGGAATCCCACAGCAGTGACCATAGCAAGAAAAAGGAAAAGAAGATATTACATACTGACCCCTTCTCTCCCCCCCCCATTTTCCTCTCCCCCCTCCCCACACCCCCTTCCCAGTTCCCTCCCTAAATACTAAACTTTTTTAACTAAGTATAACTTTTAACTTTAAACCTTTCCCATCGAGCAGTGTCATTATTATTAGACTTCTTTGTAAAAAAAAACCTTCTCCGTTTTTATAGAAATTTCTTTTCTTCCCTGTTTTATGTGACCCCAGAGTGCAACCATGGTCGTTAGGCATTGTACTAGATGGCTTCGCCTATCACTATTTATTAAGGGTCCAATGAATCCAAATATTTTGAAAACTTTGAGGTGCCCTGCATCCAGGCTGCCGATTCAGACATATTATAGATATCTTCAATTTTGTCAAGCACCTCACTTCCATTTCCTAGCTATACATATTCTGGTAGCTGTACATACTATGTTAACCCATTTGTTATTAGCGGAATTTAGAGAGTCTAGTTGAATGTGTAGCAAGGCCTTTGAGGCTGAAAGCGTAAATGAGTCATCTAGTATTCTCCTAATCAGTTGTCTAAGTTTATCCCATATAGGTTGTATCTTTGGGCAACCCCACCACATGTGGAAATAAGTACCTACCTCTGCGCAACCACGATAACATAACCTATTGCTCTGAGGAATATAGTGCAAAGTTTTTAACAGAGTGAGGTACCATCTGTATGCTGTTTTTATTGAGTTTTCAACTAGATCTGCCCCTATTAAACTTCTGCCTAGCTCTGAGAAAATTTGTCTTCATTGAGGGTTATGTCTAAATCTTGTTCCCATTTATTATGGAGCATCGGTTTTGTTGTGTTTTTCGCTTCTTGTATAGACGTGTAATCATTTTTTTATTTCTACCTGATGTTGTTATGATTTGTTCTAAAGTAGTGTTTGGAGAATTGGTTGATCCCTGTCTGTATTTATTTATAGCATGTGATAGTTGAAGGTATAAGAACCAGTGTAAAGTGTTTGGACAAACCTTATCTCTCAGTTGTGTATATGTCAACAGCCTCCCCTTATCCATGAAATCTGCCACCCTGTATAATCCCTTGTTTTCCCATTTAGCTATCTGTTTTTGGAAATCTGTTAGTAGTAACACACCTAATGGTATTATGGTAGTCTGTGGGGAAAGTAGTTTCAATGTACTAGTTAATGATCTCCATATCACCCTAGATTCTTCTGTAGTTTTTAGTTTAGCTAGTCAATGGATGTTTGTGTTAGTAGAGTTCCATAGTATATCTCCCGGAGTGTTTAGCCCCCCAATATCCGCCTCAACCTTGGGCCACGTCATTCCCCGGCAGTCTTTACTTAATAGTGCACACTGCGCCAATCTGGCTACCTGATAATAATCTCAGAGATTAGGGACTCCTATTCCTCCTAATTGCTTATGCCATTTTAGAATATGCGCAGCTATTCTAGTCATTTTGTGTCCTCTTATAAATTTAATAAGCTCAGCCTGTAACTCATCTAGCTCTTTCAGTGGGATTCTAATAGGTAGGGCTCTAAATAGGTACAGCAACCTTGGCAAGATGTTCATCTTTATTGCCGATAGTCTACCAAGCCACGAAAAATTACCTTTTTTTCCATTTGGATATATCTTTCCTTATAGTTTTGTAAATTGGAGTATAATTAACCTTATACAATGTTTCAAGTGTGTCTGTAATATTAATTCCTAGATATTTAATGGACTTATTAGCCCATTTAAAGTCAAAGTTAGCTTCTATTAATTTTCATGTGTGCCCTGGTAATGATAGGGGGAGTGCTTCGCATTTATCTGAGTTTATTTTATCTTGGAAAACTCGTCCAAAAGATGGTAGAGATTGGGCAGGGATAGCATGGGTTTTGTAGTTGAAAGCAGGATATCGTCTGCAAACAGTGTTTATTTATATTCCCCTTTATTTAATTTGACCCCGTGGATGTTCTTAGAGTTTCGTATGCATGCAGCTAGAGGTTCTACACATAAGGTGAATAAAAGTGGCGATAGTGGGCACCCTTGGCGAGTTCCATTTAAAATATGTATAGTTCTAGATTGGTATCCCGCCGCCCTAATTGTTGCTACTGGATAAGAGTAAATATTTTTGATTGCGTCTATGAATTTGCTACCAAATCACAAGTGTTCAAGAACTGCCACCATATAAATCCAGTCTACCCTATCAAACGCCTTCTCTGCATCCAAAGATAGAAGCAGAGAAGGTGTTTCTGTACCTTTCAGATATTCCACCAAAGCTATTGTACGGCGAATGCTATCAGGTGCTTCCCGTTCTTTAACAAAGCCCACCTGATCAGGGTGAATCATTGCGGGCAAATAATGTTTAAGCCTGTTTGCTAAAATTTTTGTGAAAATTTTTACATCTTGATTGATTAACGAAATTGGTCTATAGTTTTGTGTCATTTTAGGATTTTTCCCTGGTTTAGGAATAACAATAATTTTGGCTTGTAGTAGCTCTGAAGGGATCGGCATTGCCTTTCAAGATGTCATTACAAAATTTGTGAAGATGGGTGGTCAATTCAGTGTTGTATAACTTATAATAGTCTCCCGAGAACCCGTCGGGACCCGCTGCCTTGCCCAGTTTAAGGTCCTTAATAGCTGCCGCTATTTCCATTATTGAGATCTCTGTATCTAAGGCTTTCGTGTCATCTTTATCTAACATAGGCAAAGCTGCATTCTCTAGAATTTTATATATGTTTTGTTGTCTGAGGAGAGTAACAGACCTTCTTCCCATCATACAGGGCTTCATAGTATTGAGCAAATTCTTCCGCAATTTCTTGCGGATGGGATGTCAATGTGCTGTCCGTTTTTTGTAATTGTGCGATTGTAAAAGATTTTGTTTTTTTCTCTAAATCTATTAGCTAAATACCTATCCGGCTTATTTGCATACAAGAAATAGTATGATTTCATTTTGCTTATGGCTCTCATGGAATTATCAGCTAAGATTTAAGCAAGCTCTTTTCTTTTAGTGGTTAGTGTAATCAAAGTTAGCTGGGATAGTGTAGCTTGATGTGACTTTTCTAATTATTCAATTTCTTGCTGTAGAGTACCTATCACTGATCTAATTCTCTTCATATATAAAGCTTTTTCTTTAATGATTAACCCCGTAATATATGGTATATGAGCAGCCCACACAATAACCAGTCTAATTGATGGGTCAACGTTTAACCTCCAGTATTCTTTAAGACTATTTAAAATTTTAGTTTGGATGTCTGGTTGTTTTAGTAGCGTAGGGTCATACGTCCATGATTTCTGTCTATTTGTGTCTATAAGTCCCTTTAGTTGGATCTGTACTATGGAGTGTTTTGACCATACTGAAGTGTGAATAGACGAGGAGATTAAGGCCTAGATTTGGAGTTCGGCGGTAAAAGGGCTGTTAACGCTCCGCAGGCTTTTTTCTGGCCGCACCATAAAATTAACTCTGGTATCGAGAGTTCAAACAAATGCTGCGTTAGGCTCCAAAAAAGGAGCGTAGAGCATTGTTACCGCAAAAGCAACTCTCGATACCAGAGTTGCTTACGGACGCGGCCGGCCTCAAAAACGTGCTCGTGCACGATTCCCCCATAGGAAACAATGGGGCTGTTTGAGCTGAAAAAAAACCTAACACCTGCAAAAAAGCAGCGTTCAGCTCCTAACGCAGCCCCATTGTTTGCTATGGGGAAACACTTCCTATGTCTGCACCTAACACTCTAACATGTACCCCGAGTCTAAACACCCCTAGCCTTACACTTATTAACGCCTAATCTGCCGCCCCCGCTATCGCTGACCCCTGCATATTTTTTTAAACCCCTAATCTGCCGCTCCGTAAACCGCCGCCACCTACGTTATCCCTATGTACCCCTAATCTGCTACCCCTAACACCGCCGACCCCTATATTATATTTATTAACACCTAACCTGCCCCCCACAACGTCGCCGACACCTGCCTACACTTATTAACCCCTAATCTGCCGAGCGGACCTGAGCGCTACTATAATAAAGTTATTAACCCCTAATCCGCCTCACTAACCCTATCATAAATAGTATTAACCCCTAATCTGCCCTCCCTAACATCGCCGACACCTAACTTCAATTATTAACCCCTAATCTGCCGACCGGAGCTCACCGCTATTCTAATAAATGTATTAACCCCTAAAGCTAAGTCTAACCCTAACACTAACACCCCCCTAAGTTAAATATAATTTTTATCTAACGAAATAAATTAACTCTTATTAAATAAATTATTCCTATTTAAAGCTAAATACTTACCTGTAAAATAAATCATAATATAGCTACAATATAAATTATAATTATATTATAGCTATTTTAGGATTAATATTTATTTTACAGGCAACTTTGTTATTATTTTAACCAGGTAAAATAGCTATTAAATAGTTAAGAACTATTTAATAGTTACCTAGTTAAAATAATAACAAATTTACCTGTAAAATAAATCCTAACCTAAGTTATAATTAAACCTAACACTACCCTATCAATAAAATAATTAAATAAACTACCTACAATTACCTACAATTAACCTAACACTACACTATCAATAAATTAATTAAACACAATTCCTACAAATAAATACAATTAAATAAACTAGCTAAAGTACAAAAAATAAAAAAGAACTAAGTTACAGAAAATAAAAAAATATTTACAAACATAAGAAAAATATTACAACAATTTTAAACTAATTACACCTACTCTAAGCCCCCTAATAAAATAACAAAGCCCCCCAAAATAAAAAATTCCCTACCCTATTCTAAATTAAAAAAGTTACAAGCTCTTTTACCTTACCAGCCCTGAACAGGGCCCTTTGCGGGGCATGCCCCAAGAATTTCAGCTCTTTTGCCTGTAAAAAAAAACATACAATACCCCCCCCCCAACATTACAACCCACCACCCACATACCCCTAATCTAACCCAAACCCCCCTTAAATAAACCTAACACTAAGCCCCTGAAGATCTTCCTACCTTGTCTTCACCATCCAGGTAACACCGATCCGTCCTGGCTCCAAGATCTTCATCCAACCCAAGCGGGGGTTGGTGATCCATAATCCGGTCCAGAAGAGGCTTCAAAGTCTTCCTCCTATCCGGCAAGAAGAGGACATCCGGACCGGCAAACATCTTCTCCAAGCGGCATCTTCGATCTTCTTCCATCCGGAGCGAAGCGGCAGGATCCTGAAGACCTCCAGCGCGGAACATCCATCCGGACCGACGACTGAACGACGAATGACTGTTCCTTTAAGGGACGTCATCCAAAATGGCGTCCCTCGAATTCCGATTGGCTGATAGGATTCTATCAGCCAATCGGAATTAAGGTAGGAATTTTCTGATTGGCTGATGGAATCAGCCAATCAGAATCTAGTTCAATCCGATTGGCCGATCCAATCAGCCAATCAGATTGAGCTCGCATTCTATTGGCTGATCGGAACAGCCAATAGAATGCGAGCTCAATCTGATTGGCTGATTGGATCAGCCAATCGGATTGAACTTGATTCTGATTGGCTGATTCCATCAGCCAATCAGAAAATTCCTACCTTAATTCCGATTGGCTGATAGAATCCTATCAGCCAATCGGAATTCGAGGGACGCCATCTTGGATGACGTCCCTTAAAGGAACAGTCATTCGTCGTTCAGTCGTCGGTCCGGATGGATGTTCCGCGCTGGAGGTCTTCAGGATCCTGCCGCTTCGCTCCGGATGGAAGAAGATCGAAGATGCCGCTTGGAGAAGATGTTTGCCGGTCCGGATGTCCTCTTCTTGCCGGATAGGAGGAAGACTTTGGAGCCTCTTCTGGACCGGATTATGGATCGCCAACCCCCGCTTGGGTTGGATGAAGATCTTGGAGCCAGGACGGATCGGTGATACCTGGATGGTGAAGACAAGGTAGGAAGATCTTCAGGGGCTTAGTGTTAGGTTTATTTAAGGGGGGTTTGGGTTAGATTAGGGGTATGTGGGTGGTGGGTTGTAATGTTGGGGGGGGGTATTGTATGTTTTTTTTTACAGGCAAAAGAGCTGAAATTCTTGGGGCATGCCCCGCAAAGGGCCCTGTTCAGGGCTGGTAAGGTAAAAGAGCTTGTAACTTTTTTAATTTAGAATAGGGTAGGGAATTTTTTATTTTGGGGGGCTTTGTTATTTTATTAGGGGGCTTAGAGTAGGTGTAATTAGTTTAAAATTGTTGTAATATTTTTCTTATGTTTGTAAATATTTTTTTATTTTCTGTAACTTAGTTCTTTTTTATTTTTTGTACTTTAGCTAGTTTATTTAATTGTATTTATTTGTAGGAATTGTGTTTAATTAATTTATTGATAGTGTAGTGTTAGGTTAATTGTAGGTAATTGTAGGTAGTTTATTTAATTATTTTATTGATAGGGTAGTGTTAGGTTTAATTATAACTTAGGTTAGGATTTATTTTACAGGTAAATTTGTTATTATTTTAACTAGGTAACTATTAAATAGTTCTTAACTATTTAATAGCTATTTTACCTGGTTAAAATAATAACAAAGTTGCCTGTAAAATAAATATTAATCCTAAAATAGCTATAATATAATTATAATTTATATTGTAGCTATATTATGATTTATTTTACAGGTAAGTATTTAGCTTTAAATAGGAATAATTTATTTAATAAGAGTTAATTTATTTCGTTAGATAAAAATTATATTTAACTTAGGGGGGTGTTAGTGTTAGGGTTAGACTTAGCTTTAGGGGTTAATACATTTATTAGAATAGCGGTGAGCTCCGGTCGGCAGATTAGGGGTTAATAATTGAAGTTAGGTGTCGGCGATGTTAGGGAGGGCAGATTAGGGGTTAATACTATTTATGATAGGGTTAGTGAGGCGGATTAGGGGTTAATACATTTATTATAGTAGCGCTCAGGTCCGCTCGGCAGATTAGGGGTTAATAAGTGTAGGCAGGTGTCGGCGACGTTGAGGGGGGCAGATTAGGGGTTAATAAATATAATATAGGGGTCGGCGATGTTAGGGCAGCAGATTAGGGGTACATAGGGATAACGTAGGTGGCGGCGATTTGCGGTCGGAAGATTAGGGGTTAATTATTTTAAGTAGCTGGCGGCGACGTTGTGGGGGGCAAGTTAGGGGTTAATAAATGTAATACAGGGGTCGGCGGGGTTAGGGGCAGCAGATTAGGGGTACATAAGTATAACGTAGGTGGCGGTCGGCAGATTAGGGGTTAAAAATTTTAATCGAGTGGCGGCGGTGTGGGGGGACCTCGGTTTAGGGGTACATAGGTAGTTTATGGGTGTTAGTGTACTTTAGGGTACAGTAGTTAAGAGCTTTATAAACCGGCGTTAGCCAGAAAGCTCTTAACTCCTGCTATTTTCAGGCGGCTGGAATCTTGTCGTTAGAGCTCTAACGCTCACTTCAGAAACGACTCTAAATACCAGCGTTAGAAAGATCCCATTGAAAATATAGGCTACGCAAATGGCGTAGGGGGATCTGCGGTATGGAAAAGTCGCGGCTGAAAAGTGAGCGTTAGACCCTTTAATCACTGACTCCAAATACCAGCGGGCGGCCAAAACCAGCGTTAGGAGCCTCTAACGCTGGTTTTGACGGCTACCGCCGAACTCCAAATCTAGGCCTAAGTTAGGTATCAGAGTTTGACTGATATAGATGTAGTCCAATTTGGTATATATTTTATGTGCGGGTGAATAGTATGTGTGGTCATTAGTCTGGCCATAAAGTGTCGTCCAAGTGTCCATTATTAAGAGTTTCTAGCTCTTCTCTAATCAACTTAGTTATGGAATTGAGTCGGTTTTGTTTGTTTATAAGTCTGGTAGTGTTAGTGTCCCGTAATATCTTTTAAGTTTACATTAAAATCTCCTGCCACTATCAATAAGGATTGGGAACATTGAGTTAGTAAATGTGAAAGCTTATTAAAAAAATCATGTTGTTGCTCATTAGGTGCATAGATGTTGCAAAGTGTTAATTGTGTTCCCTGAATATTTCCTCTCAATATGAGATATCTGCCCTCTTTATCTCTAATCACCTCTTCTTTAGTGAATTGGACAGAATTGTGGATGAGTATCGATACCCCTCTCTTTTTTTATCAGTTGTGGTATGAAAGTGTTGCATAAAATGTTTGTACCAGAATTTAGGATATTGATTATGAGTAAAGTGTGTCTCCTGCAAAAATATGATTTTAGCTTTCATGTTGTTATATTGAGTGAGTGCAGTTTTCCTCTTCACATTGACCTCTTACATTGTGTGATATTATCTGTAGTCTAGAATCCATTTAAACTTATTCCCCCCCCCCCCCATCACATACCTGTACAAAAGTTTATTTTTTTTATTCCTGACTGACTGTTGCTCCCTTCAGGCCAGCTTTAGCATGGAGAAACTTTCTAGACCACTGCTTGATGGTACTTAAAATGAGAATATAAAATCATACATTAAACAAGAACACAATTTTAAGAAAAAAAAACACTTCAGAAAACTTTCTATATATCTGCATTATCACTGCTTTCTAACTGAGTGTGCATTTAAGATACATATTTCAACATTTGGAGATCAGCAATTGAGTAAGTAGATCTAATAGGCTTAGAGTGCCCGAGCATTTAGATGCAAGTAGCATAAATATGAAGAGCGAATCTAAAATGTTCTATAGTTAACTTTCTGCTCCTCGCTAACTAACAAATTGAACCCATAATGGTCCCACCGTTCTATAGCAGGATCTCTCTTCTTCTGGGGCTGTAAACATTATCAACTATATCTCCCAGTATACCTCTTATACAGCCTCCCCCCCGTATAGATCCCAGTGAACCCACTCTAGTGTTCTGGTCAAAGTCTTGGGTTTTGTATTCATCAGTTTTGTTACACTGTATCACGGCTCCTAGAGCTGAACCATCGTGCATGTTGTGTTACAGTGTATCACGGCTCCTAGAGCTGAACCATCGTGCATGTTGTGTTACAGTGTATCATGGCTCCTGAGCTGAACCATTGTGCATGTTGTGTTACAGTGTATCATGGCTCCTGGAGCTGAACCATTGTGCATGTTGTGTTACAGTGTATCACGGCTCCTAGAGCTGAACCATCGTGCATGTTGTGTTACAGTGTATCATGGTTCCTGGAGCTAAACCATTGTACATGTTGTGTTACAGTGTATCATGGCTCCTGGAGCTGAACCATTGTGCATGTTGTGTTACAGTGTATCATGGCTCCTGGAGCTGAACCATCGTGCATGTTGTGTTACAGTGTATCATGGCTCCTGGAGCTGAACCATTGTGCATGTTGTGTTACAGTGTATCATGGCTCCTAGAGCTGAACCATCGTGCATGTTGTGTTACAGTGTATCATGGCTCCTAGAGCTGAACCATTGTGCATGTTGTGTTACAGTGTATCATGGCTCCTGGAGCTGAACCATTGTGCATGTTGTGTTACAGTGTATCATGGCTCCTGGAGCTGAACCATCGTGCATGTTGTGTTACAGTGTATCATGGCTCCTAGAGCTGAACCATCGTGCATGTTGTGTTACAGTGTATCATGGCTCCTAGAGCTGAACCATTGTGCATGTTGTGTTACAGTGTATCATGGCTCCTGGAGCTGAACCATTGTGCGTATTGTGTTACAGTGTATCATGGCTCCTGGAGCTGAACCATCGTGCACATTGTGTTACAGTGTATCATGGCTCCTGGAGCTGAACCATCGTACATGTTGTGTTACAGTGTAGCATGGCTCCTGGAGCTGAACCATTGTGCATATTGTGTTACAGTGTATCATGGCTCCTGGTGCTGAACCATCGTGCACATTGTGTTACAGTGTATCATGGCTCCTGGAACTGAAACCTTGTGATTTTTGTGTTACAGTGTATCATGGCTCCTTGAGCTGAACCATCATGCACATTGTGTTACAGTGTTTCACGGCTCCTTGAGCTGAACCATCGTGCATGTTGTGTTACAGTGTATCATGGCTCCTTGAGCTGAACCATAGTGCATGTTGTGTTACAGTGTATCATGGCTCCTTGAGCTGAACCATCGTGCATGTTGTGTTACAGTGTATCATGGCTCCTTGAGCTGAACCATAGTGCATGTTGTGTTACAGTGTATCACGGCTCCTGGAGCTGAACCATCGTGCACATTGTGTTACAGTGTATCATGGCTCCTTGAGCTGAACCATTGTCCATGTTGTGTTACAGTGTATCATGGCTCCTGAGCTGAACCATTGTGCATGTTGTGTTACAGTGTATCATGGCTCCTGGAGCTGAACCATTGTGCATGTTGTGTTACAGTGTATCATGGCTCCTTGAGCTGAACCATTGTGCATGTTGTGTTACAGTGTATCATGGCTCCTGGAGCTGAACCATTGTGCATGTTGTGTTACAGTGTATCATGGCTCCTGGAGCTGAACCATTGTGCATGTTGTGTTAGTGTATCATGGCTCCCAGAGGTGAACCATTGTGCATGTTGTGTTAGTGTTTCCCGGCTCCCAGAGGTAAACCATCTTGCATATTGTGTTACAGTGTATCATGGCTCCTTGAGCTGAACCATTGTGCATATTGTGTTACAGTGTATCACGGCTCCTAGAGCTGAACCATTGTGCACATTGTGTTACAGTGTATCACGCCTCCTGGAGCTGAACCATTGTGCATATTGTGTTACAGTGTATCACGCCTCCTGGAGCTGAACCATTGTGCATGTTGTGTTACAGTGTATCACGGCTCCTGGAGCTGAACCATTGTGCATATTGTGTTACAGTGTATCACGCCTCCTGGAGCTGAACCATTGTGCATGTTGTGTTACAGTCTATCATGGCTCCTGGAGCTGAACCATCGTGCACATTGTGTTACAGTGTATCATGGCTCCCAGAGGTGAACCATCCTGCATGTTGTGTTAGTGTATCATGACTCCTGAAGTTGAACCATCGTGCATGTTGTTTACAGTGTTTAATGGCTCCTGGAGCTGAACCATTGTGCAGATTGTGTTAGTGTATCATGGCTCCTGGAGCTGAACCATCATGCATGTTGTGTTACAGTGTTTAATGGCTCCTGGAGCTGAACCATTGTGCACATTGTGTTACAGTGTATCATGGCTCCTGGAGATGAAATATTGTGCATGTTGTGTTACAGTGTATCATGGCTCCTGGAGCTGAACCATTGTGCATGTTGTGTTACAGTGTTTAATGGCTCCTGGAGCTGAACCATTGTGCAGATTGTGTTACAGTGTATCATGGCTCCTGGAGCTGAATTATTGTGCATGTTGTGTTACAGTGTATCATGGCTCCTGGAGCTGAACCATAGTGCATGTTGTGTTACAGTGTATCACGCCTCCTGGAGCTGAACCATCGTGCATGTTGTGTTACAGTGTATCATGGCTCCTGGAGCTGAACCATAGTGCATGTTGTGTTACAGTGTATCCCGGCTCCCAGAGGTGAACCATTGTGCACATTGTGTTACAGTGTATCATGGTTTCTTGACCTGAACCATCATGCATGTTGTGTTACAGTATTTCACGCCTCCTGGAGCTGAACCTTTGTGCATGTTGTGTTACAGTGTATCATGGCTCTTGGAGCTCAACCATCGTGCATGTTGTGTTACAGTGTATCATGGCTCCTGGAGCTGAACCATTGTGCATATTGTGTTACAGTGTATCATGGCTCCTGGAGCTGAACCATCGTGCATATTGTGTTACAGTGGATCATGGCTCCTGGAGCTGAACCATCGTGCATGTTGTGTTACAGTGTATCATGGCTCCTGGAGCTGAACCATTGTGCAGATTGTGTTACAGTGTATCACGGCTCCTAGAGCTGAACAATTGTGCACATTGTGTTACAGTGTATCATGGCTCCTGAGCTGAACCATTGTGCATGTTGTGTTACAGTGTATCATGGCTCCCAGAGGTGAACAATCGTGCACATTGTGTTACAGTGTATCATGGCTCCCAGAGGTGAACAATCGTGCATATTGTGTTACAGTGTATCATGGCTCCCAGAGGTGAACCATTGTGCACATTGTGTTACAGTGTATCATGGTTCCTGGAGCTGAACCATTGTGCATGTTGTGTTACAGTGTATCATGGCTCCTGGAGCTGAACCATTGTGCATGTTGTGTTACAGTGTATCATGGCTCCTGGAGCTGAACCATCGTGCATGTTGTGTTACAGTGTATCATGGCTCCTGGAGCTGAACCATTGTGCATGTTGTGTTACAGTGTATCATGGCTCCTGGAGCTGAACCATTGTGCATGTTGTGTTACAGTGTATCATGGCTCCTAGAGCTGAACCATCGTGCATGTTGTGTTACAGTGTATCATGGCTCCTAGAGCTGAACCATTGTGCATGTTGTGTTACAGTGTATCATGGCTCCTGGAGCTGAACCATTGTGCATGTTGTGTTACAGTGTATCATGGCTCCTGGAGCTGAACCATTGTGCATGTTGTGTTACAGTGTATCATGGCTCCTAGAGCTGAACCATCGTGCATGTTGTGTTACAGTGTATCATGGCTCCTAGAGCTGAACCATTGTGCATGTTGTGTTACAGTGTATCATGGCTCCTGGAGCTGAACCATTGTGCGTATTGTGTTACAGTGTATCATGGCTCCTGGAGCTGAACCATCGTGCATGTTGTGTTACAGTGTATCATGGCTCCTGGAGCTGAACCATTGTGCATATTGTGTTACAGTGTATCATGGCTCCTGGAGCTGAACCATCGTGCATGTTGTGTTACAGTGTATCATGGCTCCTGGAGCTGAACCATCGTGCACATTGTGTTACAGTGTATCATGGCTCCTGGAACTGAAACCTTGTGATTTTTGTGTTACATTGTATCATGGCTCCTTGAGCTGAACCATCGTGCACATTGTGTTACAGTGTATCACGGCTCCTTGAGCTGAACCATCGTGCATGTTGTGTTACAGTGTATCATGGCTCCTTGAGCTGAACCATAGTGCATGTTGTGTTACAGTGTATCATGGCTCCTTGAGCTGAACCATCGTGCATGTTGTGTTACAGTGTATCATGGCTCCTTGAGCTGAACCATAGTGCATGTTGTGTTACAGTGTATCACGGCTCCTGGAGCTGAACCATCGTGCACATTGTGTTACAGTGTATCATGGCTCCTTGAGCTGAACCATTGTGCATGTTGTGTTACAGTGTATCATGGCTCCTGAGCTGAACCATTGTGCATGTTGTGTTACAGTGTATCATGGCTCCTGGAGCTGAACCATTGTGCATGTTGTGTTACAGTGTATCATGGCTCCTGAGCTGAACCATTGTGCATGTTGTGTTACAGTCTATCATGGCTCCTGGAGCTGAACCATCGTGCACATTGTGTTACAGTCTATCATGGCTCCCAGAGGTGAACCATCCTGCATGTTGTGTTAGTGTATCATGACTCCTGAAGTTGAACCATCGTGCATGTTGTTTACAGTGTTTAATGGCTCCTGGAGCTGAACCATTGTGCAGATTATGTTAGTGTATCATGGCTCCTGGAGCTGAACCATCATGCATGTTGTGTTACAGTGTTTAATGGCTCCTGGAGCTGAACCATTGTGCACATTGTGTTACAGTCTATCATGGCTCCTGGAGATGAAATATTGTGCATGTTGTGTTACAGTGTATCATGGCTCCTGGAGCTGAACCATTGTGCATGTTGTGTTACAGTGTTTAATGGCTCCTGGAGCTGAACCATTGTGCAGATTGTGTTACAGTGTATCATGGCTCCTGGAGCTGAATTATTGTGCATGTTGTGTTACAGTGTATCATGGCTCCTGGAGCTGAACCATAGTGCATGTTGTGTTACAGTGTATCACGCCTCCTGGAGCTGAACCATCGTGCATGTTGTGTTACAGTGTATCATGGCTCCTGGAGCTGAACCATAGTGCATGTTGTGTTACAGTGTATCCCGGCTCCCAGAGGTGAACCATTGTGCACATTGTGTTACAGTGTATCATGGTTTCTTGACCTGAACCATCATGCATGTTGTGTTACAGTATTTCACGCCTCCTGGAGCTGAACCTTTGTGCATGTTGTGTTACAGTGTATCATGGCTCTTGGAGCTCAACCATCGTGCATGTTGTGTTACAGTGTATCATGGCTCCTGGAGCTGAACCATTGTGCATATTGTGTTACAGTGTATCATGGCTCCTGGAGCTGAACCATCGTGCATATTGTGTTACAGTGGATCATGGCTCCTGGAGCTGAACCATCGTGCATGTTGTGTTACAGTGTATCATGGCTCCTGGAGCTGAACCATTGTGCAGATTGTGTTACAGTGTATCACGGCTCCTAGAGCTGAACAATTGTGCACATTGTGTTACAGTGTATCATGGCTCCTGAGCTGAACCATTGTGCATGTTGTGTTACAGTGTATCATGGCTCCCAGAGGTGAACAATCGTGCACATTGTGTTACAGTGTATCATGGCTCCCAGAGGTGAACAATCGTGCATATTGTGTTACAGTGTATCATGGCTCCTGAGCTGAACCATTGTGCATGTTGTGTTACAGTGTATCATGGCTCCCAGAGGTGAACAATCGTGCACATTGTGTTACAGTGTATCATGGCTCCCAGAGGTGAACAATCGTGCATATTGTGTTACAGTGTATCATGGCTCCCAGAGGTGAACCATTGTGCACATTGTGTTACAGTGTATCATGGCTCCCAGAGGTGAACCATTATGCACATTGTGTTACAGTGTATCATGGCTCCTTGAGCTGAACCATCATGCATGTTGTGTTACAGTGTTTAATTGCTCCTAGAGCTGAACCATTGTGCACATTGTGTTACAGTGTATCATGGCTCCTGAAACTGAACCATCGTGCATGTTGTGTTACAGTGTATCATGCCTCCTGGAGCTGAACCATTGTGCAGATTGTGTTACAGTGTATCATGGCTCTTGGAGCTCAACCATCGTGCATGTTGTGTTACAGTGTATCATGGTTCTTGGAGCTGAACCATTGTGCATGTTGTGTTACAGTGTATCATGGCTCCTGAGCTGAACCATTGTGCACATTGTGTTACAGTATTTCACGCCTCCTGGAGCTGAACCATTGTGCATGTTGTGTTACAGTGTATCATGGCTCCTGAGCTGAACCATTGTGCACATTGTGTTACAGTATTTCACGGCTCCTGCAGCTGAACCATTGTGCACGTTGTGTTACAGTGTATCACGGCTCCCAGAGATGGACCATCATGCACGTTTTGTTACAGTGTATCATGGCTCCCAGAGATGGACCATCGTGCACGTTGTGTTTCAGTGTATCATGGCTCCCAGAGCTGAACCATTTTTTGTTGCATTACAGTGTATTATGGCTCTCAGAGCTAAACCATTTGTTGTTGTGTTATAGTGTATCACGGCTCTCTGAGCTGAACCATTTGTTGTTATGTTAGTGTATCATGGCTCCCGAAGCAGAACCATTTGTTTTTCTGTTACAGTGTATCATGGCTCTTTGAGCTGAACCATTTGTTATGTTACAGTGTATCATGGCTCTCGGAGCTTAACCATTTGTTGTTGTGTTACAGTGTATCACGGCTCTTGGAGCTGAACCATTTGCTGTTGTGTTACAGTGTATCATGGCTCCCAGAGGTGAACTATTTGTTGTTGTGTTACAGTGTATCATGGCTCCCAGAGGTGAACCATTTGTTGTTGTGTTACAGTGTATCATGGCTCCCAGAGCTGAACCATTTGTTGTTGCCTTAGTGTATCACTGATCTCGGAGCTAAACCATTTGTTGTTGTGTTACAGTGTATTATGGCTTTCAGAGCTGAACCATTTGTTGTTGTGTTACAGTGTATCATGGCTCTCGGAGCTGAACCATTTGTTGTTGTGTTACAGTGTATCATGGCTCTCGGAGCTGAACAATTTGTTGTTGTGTTACAGTGTATCATGGCTCTCGGAGCTGAACAATTTGTTGTTGTGTTACAGTGTATCATGGCTCTCGGAGCTGAACAATTTGTTGTTGTGTTACAGTGTATCATGGCTCTCGGAGCTGAACAATTTGTTGTTGTGTTACAGTGTATCATGGCTCTCGGAGCTGAACAATTTGTTGTTGTGTTACAGTGTATCATGGCTCTCGGAGCTGAACAATTTGTTGTTGTGTTACAGTGTATCATGGCTCTCGGAGCTGAACCATTTGTTGTTGTGTTACAGTGTATCATGGCTCCCAGAGCTGAACCATTTGTTGTTGTGTTACAGTGTATCATGGCTCTCGGAGCTGAACAATTTGTTGTTGTGTTACAGTGTATCACGGCTCTCGGAGCTGAACCATTTGTTGTTGTGTTACAGTGTATCATGGCTCTCGGAGCTGAACCATTTGTTGTTGTGTTACAGTGTATCATGGCTCCCAGAGCTGAACCATTTGTTGTTGTGTTACAGTGTATCACGGCTCCCGGAGCTGAAACATTTGTTGTGTTACAGTGTACAACGGCGCTCGAAGCTGAACTATTTGTTGTTGTGTTACAGTGTATCATGGCTCTCGGAGCTGAACAATTTGTTGTTGTGTTACAGTGTACAACGGCGCTCGAAGCTGAACTATTTGTTGTTGTGTTACAGTGTATCATGGCTCCCAGAGCTGAACCATAGATTGTTGTGTTACAGTGTATCACGGCTCCCGGAGCTGAAACATTTGTTGTGTTACAGTGTACAACGGCGCTCGAAGCTGAACTATTTGTTGTTGTGTTACAGTGTATCATGGCACTCAGAGCTAAAACCATTTGTTGTTGTGTTACAGTGTATCATGGCACTCAGAGCTAAAACCATTTGTTGTTGTGTTACAGTGTATCATGGCACTCAGAGCTAAAACCATTTGTTGTTGTGTTACAGTGTATCATGGCTCCCAGAGCTGAACCATTTGTTGTTGTGTAACAGTGTATCCCTGATCTTGGAGCTAAACCATTTGTTGTTGTGTTACAGTGTATCATAGCTCTCGGAGCTGAACAATTCGTTGTTGTGTTACAGTGTATCATGGCTCCCAGAGCTGAACCATTTGTTGTTGTGTTACAGTGTATCATGGCACTCAGAGCTAAAACCATTTGTTGTTGTGTTACAGTGTATCATGGCTCCCAGAGCTGAACCATTTGTTGTTGTGTAGCAGTGTATCACTGATCTTGGAGCTAAACCATTTGTTGTTGTGTTACAGTGTATCATGGCTCTCGGAGCTGAACAATTCGTTGTTGTTGTTACAGTGTATCATGGCTCTCAGAGCTGAACCATTTGTTGTTGTGTTACAGTGTATAACAAAGTTTAAAAACACATAATTAAATATTCTATTACTTTACTCAATTACCCTACGTATTAGTTTGCCAAGTTGCCATCCAGTCACTGTCTTCTCATACACACTTATCTCATGGCATACTGTTATTTATATTTTATTTAGAATGTATACGGCCCCGTCACCATATTATTTACTGCTCTGCTAATTGTTTGTATCCCCAGGTATATGAAGTTCAAACTGCGAACTATGAAGGACAAAAAGTGCAGAATACACTGTGAGCAGGGCTCCGAATCCAACATAGAAAGCTGGAGATATAACTACATGCTGTGTAATGTGCACATCTTCAGTCTGTTTGATGAATTTCTAGAGATGGGTAAGAGACTACGCCTGTTGTAACATCTCACTCATGTCCTTCTAGACAGAGCTTTAGATAGATCAGTACAGGACTGCACACTGATTACTTTGTAGTAAAGGAATACACACTGGTTACTTTATAGTAAAGGAATATACACTGATTACTTTATAGTAAAGGAATACACACTGGTTACTTTATAGTAAAGGAATATACACTGATTACTTTATAGTAAAGGAATACACACTGGTTACTTATTTGTAGTAAAGGAATACACACTGGTTACTTTTTTGTCGTAAAGGAATACACACTGATTACTTTATAGTAAAGTAATATACACTGATTACTTTGTAGTTAAGGAATACACACTGGTTACTTATTTGTAGTAAAGGTATACACACGGGTTACTTTGTAGTAAAGGAATAAACACTGCTTACTTTGTAGTTTGTGGGATACACGCTGGTTACTTATTTGTAGTAAAGGAATACACACTGATTGCTTTATAGTAAAGGAATACACACTGATTGCTTTATAGTAAAGGAATACACACTGATCGCTTTATAGTAAAGGCATACACACTGTTTACGTCTTTGTAGTAAAGAAATACAAACTGTTTACTTTGTAGTAAAGGAATACACAATGGTTACTTTGTAGTAAAGGAATATACACTGTTTATGTCTTTGTTGTAAATTAATACACACTGCTTATGTCTCTGTAGTAAAGGAATATACACTGCTTATGTCTTTGTAGTAAATGAATACACACTTCTTATGTCTTTGTAATAAATGAATACACACTTGTTACTCTGTAGTAAATGAATACACACTGCTTATGTCTTTGTAGTAAAGGAATACACACTGCTTATGTCTTTGTAGTAAAGTAATAAACACTGGTTACTTTGTAGTAAAGAAATACACACTGATTAATTTGTAGAAAAGGAATACACACTGATTAATTCTTTGTAGTAGTAAAAGAATACACATTTAAAGGAAGACAGATTAGGGCAAAGCTTGACAGCACGAGGGAGAGTGTTCCAGAGGGTAGGTGCTGCACGACAGAGGTCCTGCAGTCTAGCATGAGAGGAGGTGATAGTTGGGGATGCAAGGAGCAGGTCATTGTTGGATCTTAATGGACGGGCTGGAGTATACTTGTGTATTAGAGAGGATAGGTAGAGGGGAGCAGCGTTGGTGAGAGCTTTGTATGTAAGGGTGAGAATTTTGAATTTAATTCTGCTGTTAATGGGGAGCCAATGAAGGGACTCGCAGAGAGGTGCAGCAGATGCAGATTGACGGGAAAGATGGATCAGCCTGGCAGAGGCATTTAGGATGGATTGAAGGGGGAGAGGCAGGAAAGAGGAAGGCCAGCAAGTAGGTTATTGCAGTAGTCAAGTCGGGAGATAACAAGGGAGCTGATTATTTGCTTTGTTGTGTCAGCGCTCAGAAAAGAATACACACTGGTTACTTTGTATTGAAGGGATGCACACTGGTTACTGTGTAGTAAAGAAGTGCACATTGGTTACGTCTTTTTTGTAAAGGAATACACACTGGTTACTTTGTATTGAAGGGAAGCGCACTTGTTACTGTGTAGTAAAGAAGTGCACATTGGTTACGTCTTTGTAGTAAAGGAATACACACTGGTAACGATATAAAGCAATATACACTGCGTATGTCTTTGTAGTAAAGCAATACACACTGCTTATGTCTTTGTAGTAAAGGAATACACACTGCTTATGTTTTTGTAGGAAAGAAATATACACTGCATATGCCTTTGTAGTAAAGGAATACACACTGCTTAAGTCTTTGTAGTAAAGGATTGCAAACTGGTTACTTTGTAGTAAAGGAATATACACTGCTTACATCTTTGTAGTAAAGGAATACACACTGCTTACATCTTTGTAGTAAAGGAATACACACTGGTTACTTTGTAGTAAAGGAATATACACTGCATATGCCTTTGTAGTAAGGGAATACACACTGCTTAAGTCTTTGTAGTAAAGGATTACAAACTGGTTACTTTGTAGTAAAGGAATATACACTGCTTACATCTTTGTAGTAAAGGAATACACACTGGTTACTTTGTAGTAAAGAAATACAAACGGCTTATGTCTTTGTAGTAAAGGGATACACACAGATTACTTTATAGGAAAGGAATATATATTGCTTATGTCTTTGTAGTAAATGAATAGACACTGCTTATGTCTTTGTAGTAAATGAATATATACTGCTTATGTCTTTGTAGTAAAGAAATATACACTGATTACGTCTTTGTAGTAAAGGAATACACACTGGCTACTTTGTAGTAAATGAATATGCATTGATTACTTTATAGTAAAGAAATACACACTGGTTACTTTGTAGTAAAGGAATACACACTGGTTACTTTGTAGTAAAGGAATACACACTGGTTACTTTGTAGTAAAGGAATACACACTGATTACTTTGTAGAAAAGAAATACACACTGCTTACGTCTTTGTAGTAAAGGAATACACACTGCTTATGCCATTGTCATAAAGGAATATACACTGGTTACTTTGTAGTAAAGGAATACACACTGGTTACTTTGTAGTAAAGGAATATGCATTGATTACTTTATAGTAAAGAAATACACACTGGTTACTTTGTAGTAAAGGAATACACACTGGTTACTTTGTAGTGAAGGGATGCACACTGGTTACTGTGTAGTAAAGAAATGCACATTGGTTACGTCTTTGTAGTAAAGGAATACACACTGGTTACTTTGTATTGAAGGGAAGCGCACTTGTTTTACCTGTAAAGGGATATACATTGGTTACTTTGTAGTAAAGGAATACACACTGGTTACTTATTTGTAGTAAAGAAATACACACTGGTTACTTTGTAGTAAAGAAATACAAACTGCTTATGTCTTTGTAGTAAAGGGATACACACAGATTACTTTATAGTAAAGGAATATATTCTGCTTATGTCTTTGTAGTAAATGAATACACACTGCTTATGTCTTTGTAGTAAATGAATATATACTGCTTATGTCTTTGTAGTAAAGAAATATACACTGCTTACGTCTTTGTAGTAAAGGAATACACACTGGTTACTTGGTAGTAAAGGAATATGCATTGATTACTTTATAGTAAAGACATACACACTGGTTACTTTGTAGTAAAGGAATACGCATTGATTACTTTGTAGTAAAGGAATACACACTGGTTACTTATTTGTAGTAAAGGAATACACACTGGTTACTTTGTAGTAAAGAAATTCAAACTGCTTATGTCTTTGTAGTAAAAGGATACACACAGATTACTTTATAGTAAAGGAATATATACTGCTTATGTCTTTGTAGTAAATAAATACACACTGCTTATGTCTTTGTAGTAAATGAATATATACTGCTTATGTCTTTGTAGTAAAGAAATATACACTGCTTACGTCTTTGTAGTAAAGGAATACACACTGGTTACTTGGTAGTAAAGGAATATGCATTGATTACTTTATAGTAAAGACATACACACTGGTTACTTTGTAGTAAAGGAATACGCATTGATTACTTTGTACTAAAGGAATACACACTGGTTACTTATTTGTAGTAAAGGAATACACACTGGTTACTTTGTAGTAAAGACATTCAAACTGCTTATGTCTTTGTAGTAAAAGGATACACACAGATTACTTTATAGTAAAGGAATATATACTGCTTATGTCTTTGTAGTAAATGAATATATACTGCTTATGTCTTTGTAGTAAAGAAATATACACTGCTTACGTCTTTGTAGTAAAGGAATACACACTGGTTACTTTGTAGTAAAGAAATATGCATTGATTACTTTATAGTAAAGAAATACACACTGGTTACTTTTTAGTAAAGGAATACGCATTGATTACTTTGTAGTAAAGGAATACACACTGGTTACTTTGTAGTAAAGGAATACACACTGGTTACTTTGTAGTAAAGGAATACACACTGGTTACTTTGTAGTAAAGGAATACACACTGGTTACTTTGTAGTAAAGGAATACACACTGGTTACTTTGTAGTAAAGGAATACACACTGGTTACTTTGTAGTAAAGGAATACACACTGATTACTTTATAATAAAGGAATACACACTGATTATTTTGTAGAAAGGAAATACACACTGCTTACGTCTTTGTAGTAAAGGAATACACACTGCTTATGCCGTTGTCATAAAGGAATACACACTGGTTACTTTGTAGTAAAGGAATACACACTGGTTACTTTGTAGTAAAGGAATACACACTGGTTACTTTGTAGTAAAGGAATATGCATTGATTACTTTATAGTAAAGAAATACACACTGGTTACTTTTTAGTAAAGGAATACGCATTGATTACTTTGTAGTAAAGGAATACACACTGGTTACTTTGTAGTAAAGGAATACACACTGGTTACTTTGTAGTAAAGGAATACACACTGGTTACTTTGTAGTAAAGGAATACACACTGATTACTTTATAATAAAGGAATACACACTGATTATTTTGTAGAAAGGAAATACACACTGCTTACGTCTTTGTAGTAAAGGAATACACACTGCTTATGCCGTTGTCATAAAGGAATACACACTGGTTACTTTGTAGTAAAGGAATACACACTGGTTACTTTGTAGTAAAGGAATATGCATTGATTACTTTATAGTAAAGAAATACACACTAGTTACTTTGTAGTAAAGGAATACACACTGGTTACTTTGTAGTAAAGGAATACACACTGGTTACTTTGTAGAAAAGAAATACACACTGCTTACGTCTTTGTAGTAAAGGAATACACACTGGTTACTTTGTAGTAAAGGAATACACACTGGTTACTTTGTAGAAAAGAAATACACACTGCTTACGTCCTTGTAGTAAAGGAATACACACTGCTTATGCCGTTGTCATAAAGGAATATACACTGGTTTGATGGAGGAGTAGCAGCAGGGGGGGGGGGGGAGCAGGACATCAGATAACCATGGGTGTATAAAAAGCAAAACCTAAGTAGGTGTTGAATGACTAAGATGGATTACAAAAATAAGCACTGTGGGGACATTAACTGTCTTTTGCATTTTTGTTTCCCTGTTTATAACTTCAGTAACTTATTTGCCATTGTCCCTTTGTCACTGCTACGTTTCTGTGTTCACAGTTATCCAGTACAGTTTCACTACTATTTTTGTGGCTGCTTTTCCCCTTGCTCCATTACTTGCTTTTATAAACAACTTGCTGGAAATCCGACTTGATGCCATGAAAATGACAAAACTGCAACGTCGTCTAGTACCGAGGAAAGCCAATGACATAGGTATATTGTGTGTATGCGTGCATAATGTGTGTGTGAGTGTACATAATGTGTGTGTACATAATGTGTGTGTGTGTGTGCGTGCATAATGTGTGTACATAATGTGTGTGTGTGTGTGTGTGTGTGCGTGTGTGCGTGCATAATGTGTGTACATAATGTGTGTGTGTGTATAATGTATGTACATAATGTGTGTGCATAATGTGTGTACATAATGTGCGTGTGTGCATAATGTGTGTGTGTGTGCATAATGTGTGTACATAATGTGTATGTGTACATATGTGTACATAATGTGTATGTGTACATATGTGTACATAATGTGTGTGTACATAGTGTGTGTGTGTGTGTGTGTGTACATAATGTGTGTGTGTGTACATAATGTGTGTGTGTGTACATAATGTGTATGTTTGTGTACATAATGTGCGTGTGTGTACATAATGTGCGTGTGTGTACATAATGTGCGTGTGTGTACATATTGTGTGTGTTTGTGAACACAGTGTGTGTACATAGTGTGTGTGTGTGTTTGTGAACACAGTGTGTGTACATAGTGTGTGTGTGTGTTTGTGAACACAGTGTGTGTACATAATGTGTGTGTGAACATAGTGTGTATGTGTGTGTACATAGTGTGTATGTGTGTGTACATAGTGTGTATGTGTGTGTACATAGTGTGTATGTGTGTGTACATAGTGTGTATGTGTGTGTACATAGTGTGTATGTGTGTGTACATAGTGTGTATGTGTGTGTACATAATGTGTGTGTATGTGTACATAATGTGTGTGTGTGTACATAATGTGTTTGTGTGTGTCTATGTACATAATGTGTGTGTACATATTGTGTGTATGTGTGTTTGTGAACACAGTGTGTGTACATGTGTGTGTACATAATGTGTGTGTGTGAACATAGTGTGTATGTGTGTGTACATAATGTGTGTGTCTGTGAACACAGTGTGTATGTGTGTGTACATAATGTGTGTGTCTGTGAACACAGTGTGTGTGTGTACATACTGTGTGTGTGCATGCATAATGTGTATGTATATATGTGTATGTATATATGTGTGTGTATATATGTATATATGTATATAAATTCCAAAAATAGGAGCGCACTCGCCGGGTCTTAAACAAGTAAAATTTATTTCAACAGTGACGTTTCGGGGTGGTTAGCCCCGTCCTCAGAGGACGGGGCTAATGGCTAATGGTCTGAGGACAGGGCTAACCACCCCGAAATGTCACTGTTGAAATAAATTTTACTTGTTTAAGACCCGGCGAGTGCGCTCCTATTTTTGGAATTTGTATGCTATTTGATTGAATGCACCCCGGGCAACAATATTTAAATGTGTGTGCAGTGCCCTATGGACATTGAATAATATATATATATATATATATATATATATATATATATATATATATATATATATATATATATATATAATGATACAATGCATACGTACACTTTTGCACTTTACCTTTTAGGAATTTGGCTGCAGGTTTTAGAAGCAGTTGGGGTCCTTGCTGTCATTACTAATGGTTTGGTCATTGCCATCACGTCTGACTTCATTCCAAGGCTCATATACAAATATGCATATGGACCGTGTACTCAAGAGAACAATGGTGAAATAGAGTAAGAAATGGTTGGGGAGCACCATAGAACCTACAGTTAAACACATAAATTATGAAGTAGCAAGTGTGAAATAATGAGGCCATAGTTGTGGTAAAATGAAGTAGGTGGGCATAGATGACCTGGAGTGAAGATGTGGCAGCATCATAGAGAAGCAGTGGAGGGCAAAGTATTAGGAACTGTATCTCAAGATGTTTAAGTATTCAAGTGGAGTTGGCGTAAGTCACAAAAAGTATTGATAAGCTAAAGTGATATAGAAGGTACTGAGAAGCTACAGGAGTATGGAAAGTACTGAGATGTTAGACTGATAGAGCATGTACTCAGGAGCAAGCGTGATATTGAAAGTGCTGAGGAGCTAGACAGAGAACAGTTACTAAGGAGCCAAAGAGATACAGAGGTTCTAGAGTAATGTGGGGGATAATGAAGATCTATAATTATATTGGAGGTACTAAGTAGCTTGAGAGATAATGGAGGTACTGAGGAGCTAGAGTAGTATAGGAGGTAGTGGGCACTAAGGAGCTAGAGTGGTATAGGAGGTACCGAGGAGCTAGAGCAATATAGACTGCATTTGGCACTGAGGAGCTAGAGTAGTATAGGATGTACTAAGGAGCTAGAGTAGTATGAGGTTGTGTGCACTAAGGAGCTAGAATGGTATAGGAGGTAGTGGGTACTGAGGAGCTAGAGTGATAATGGAAGTATTATACAGCTAGAGTGATAATGGAGGTACTGAGAAACCAGAGTGATAATGGAGGTACTGAGGAGTAGTATAGGAGGTAGTGGGCACTGAGGAGCTAGAGTGGTATAGGAGGTACTGAGGAGCTAGAGCAATATAGACGGCATTTGACACTGAGGAGCTAGAGTAGTATAGGATGTACTTAGAAGCTAGAGTAGTATATGAGGTTGTGTGCACTAAGGAGCTAGAGTGGTATAGGAGGTAGTGGGTACTGAGGAGCTTGAGTGATAATGGAGGTACTGAGAAACCAGAGTGATAATGGATGTACTGAGGAGCCAGAGTGATAATGGAGGTACTGAGGAGCCAGAGTGATAATGGAGGTACTGAGGAGCCAGAGTGATAATGGAGGTGCTGCGGAGCCAGAGTGATAATGGAGGTGCTGCGGAGCCAGAGTGATAATGGAGGTACTGAGGAGCCAGAGTGATAATGGAGGTACTGAGGAGCCAGAGTGATAATGGAGGTACTGAGGAGCCAGAGTGAAAATGGAGGTACTGAGGAGCCAGAGTGAAAATGGAGGTACTGAGGAGCCAGAGTGAAAATGGAGGTACTAAGGAGCCAGAGTAAAAATGGAGGTACTGAGGAGCCAGAGTGAAAGTGGAGATAGTGAGAAGTCCGAGTAGTATAGGAGGTACTGTGGAGCTTGAGTGATAATAGAGCTACTGAGGAGCTAGAGTAGTATAGGAGGTAGTGGGTACTGAGGAGCCAGAGTGATAATGGAGGTACTGTGGAGCTAGAGAGATAATGTAGGTACTGATGAGCTAGAGAGATAATGGAGTTACTGAGCAGCTAGAGAGATAATGTAGGTACTGAGGAGCTAGAGAGATAATGTAGGTACTGAGGAGCTAGAGAGATAATGTAGGTACTGAGGAGCTAGAGAGATAATGTAGATACTGAGGAGCTAGAGAGATAATGGAGGTAATGAGGAGCCAGAGTGATAATGGAGGTAATGAGGAGCCAGAGTGATAATGGAGGTACTGTGGAGCTAGAGAGATAATGTAGGTACTGATGAGTTAGAGAGATAATGTAGGTATGAGTGATAATAGAGCTACTGAGGAGCTAGAGTAGTATAGGAGGTAGTGGGTACTAAGGAACCAGAGTGACAATGGAGGTACTGAGGAGCTAGAGAGATAATTGAGGTAATGAGGAGCCAGAGTGATAATGGAGTTACTGAGGAGCTAGAGAGATAATGGAGGTAATGAGGAGCCAGAGTGATAATGGAGTTACTGAGAAGCTAGGGAGATAATGTAGGTCCTGAGGAGCTAGAGAGATAATGGAGTTACTGAGGAGCTAGAGAGATAATGTAGGTACTGATGAGCTAGAGAGATAATGGAGTTACTGAGGAGCTAGAGAGATAATGTAGGTACTGAGGAGCTAGAGAGAAAATTTAGGTACTGAGGAGCTAAAGAGAATAATGTAGGTACTGATGAGCTAGAGAGATAATGTAGATACTGAGGAGCTAGAGAGATAATGTAGGTACTGAGGAGCTAGAGAGATAATGTAGGTACTGATGAGCTAGAGAGATAATGTAGATACTGAGGAGCTAGAGAGATAATGTAGGTACTGAGGAGCTAGAGAGATAATGAAGGTAATGAGGAGCCAGAGGGATAATGGAGGTAATGAGGAGCTAGAGAGATAATGTAGGTACTGATGATCTCGAGAGATAATGTATGTACTGATGAGCTAGAGAGATAATGTATGTACTGATGAGCTAGAGAGATAATGTAGGTACTGAGGAGCTAGAGAGATAATGTAGGTACTGAGGAGCTAGAGAGATAATGTAGGTACTGAGGAGCTAGAGAGATAATGTAGGTACTGAGGAGCTAGAGAGATAATGTAGGTACTGAGGAGCTAGAGAGATAATGTAGGTACTGAGGAGCTAGAGAGATAATGTAGGTACTGAGGAGCTAGAGAGATAATGTAGGTGCTGAGGAGCTAGAGAGATAATGTAGGTACTGAGGAGCTAGAGATATAATGGAGGTAATGAGGAGCCAGAGTGATAATGGAGTTACTGAGGAGCTAGAGTAGTATAGGAGGCAGTGGTCACTGCTGAGATGGTATAGTAGATACTAAGTGATGTTAGGAGCACTGAGGAGCTGGGGTGAAACACAAAAGACACTAAGAAACTTAAAAGAAATATTAGTAGGACAGAGGCTCTGGAACACATGAAGGAGCAAGTTCATTAAATGGGTAAGAAACTAGGACGTACTAGGAGTATATAAAATATACTGATGAGTTAGAACATGAACATCTGAAAAGCACAGGGAAGTTTAGGTTAAAGTTAGGAAGAATATATCTAAATACAGGAGAGTTTTAAACAAGTGGGATCCAGGCTCCCTGAAGTGATTGATTACCAGGGTCCTATATTAGTGTGCTGTGAAACAGGCTGGTTACCAGGGTCCTATATTAGTGTGCTGGGAAACAGGCTGATTACCAGGGTCTTGTATTAGTGTGCTGGGAAACAGGCTTATTACCAGGGTCCTATATTAGTGTGCTGGGAAACAGGCTTATTACCAGGGTCATATATTAGTGTGCAAGGAAACAAGCTGATAACCAGGATCCTATATTAGTGTAGTGGGGAAACAGGCTGATTACCAGGGTCCTATATTAGTGTGCTGGGAAACAAGCTGATAACCAGTGTCCTATATTAGTGTGCTGGGAAACAAGCTGATAACCAGTGTCCTATATTAGTGTGCTGGGAAACCGGCTGATTACCAGGGTCCTATATTAGTGTACTGGGAAACAGGCTGATTACCAGGGTTATATATTAGTGTGCTAGGAAACAAGCTGATAACCAGGGTCCTATATTAGTGCGTTGGGAAACAGGCTGATTACCAGGGTCCTATATTAGTGTAGTGGGAAACAGGCTTATTACCAGGGTCATATATTAGTGTACTGGGAAACAGGCTAAAACCAGGGTCCTATATTAGTGTACTGGGAAACAGGCTGATTACCAGGGTCCTATATTAGTGTACTGGGAAACAGGCTGATTACCAGGGTCCTATATTAGTGTAGTGGGAAACAGGCTGATTACCAGGGTCCTATATTAGTGTACTGGGAAACAGGCTGATTACCAGGGTCCTATATTAGTGTAGTGTGAAACAGGCCAATTACCAGGTTCCTATATTAGTGTACTGGAAAACAGGCTGATAACCAGGGTGCTAAATTAGTGTAGTGGGAAACAGGCTGATAACTAGGGTCCTATATTAGTGTACTGGGAAACAGGCTGATTACCAGGGTCCTATATTAGTGTACTGGGAAACAGACTGATTACCAGGGTGCTATTTTAGTGTACTGGGAAACTGGCTGATTACCAGGGTGTGCTATATTAGTGTAGTGGGAAACTGGCTGATTACCAGGGTGCTATATTAGTGTACTGGGAAACAGGGTGATTACCAGGGTCCTATATAAGTAAGCTGGGAAACTGGCTACATTGCAGGCGCAGGAGGCGGGGCTACTAGAGTGAAGCACAGAGAAGGCGAGTTAAGCATCAGGGTTTTTACAGGGATGTGATAGCTACTAGGTGCTGGGAAATGAGGGAGCATTGAAGTGTGTAACTTAATCACTAAGAATTCTGCATTTTCAGGTAAAGTGCACAAAGAAAAACTTTATTAAACCAAACAGAAATAGGGAACGGTATGATGTTGTGTTGAGTGTTTTCTGAGCAGTCTCTCTCTTTTCAAGCTGTCTCACAGGATATATAAATCACAGTCTCTCCACGTTCCGCACTAGTGACTTTGAAAGTCTAACACAGGTGTCCCGCTCTGCGTACAGGAACATTACAGAATGCAGGTAAATACGGCTGAAAAGTATTAGTATTCCCATTGTATTAAAGGGACATTAAACCCAAAACATTTCTTTCATGATTTAGAAAGAGCAGGCAATTTTAAACAACTTTCTAATTTACGTCTTATCTAATTTTCTTCATTCTCTTGGTATCCTTTGCTGAAAAGCATATCTAGATAGGCTCAGTATACTGTTTATTGGTGGCTGCGCTTAGATGCCTCCTGTGATTGGCTCACCCATGTACATTGCTATTTCTTCAACAAAGGATATGTAAAAAATAAAGCAAATTAGATAATATAAGTAAATTGGAATGTTGTTTAAAATTGTATTCTGTACCTGTATCATGAAAGAAAAAAATTGGGTTTAGTGTTCCTTTAAGCTTGTTAGAGGAAAACACAACTGTTGGCTCTTTGCGTCCACTACATTTTTTTATTGAACTAGATTTCCCATCACTCGTGTTTATCTGCTGTTTTTCGGCTGCAGTTACGCCTTTTTCAACATCTGAGTGTTCACAATCCAAATAAAACCATTCTTGTATTTGAAAAATATCAGAAAATGTACCCATAAGTTTCATGGACAACATAGACTTTGGGGATCACAATACACCCAACCACTTGGTTATCAACTAAATTTCAACAACAAAACCAGCCTACGTGCAAGTTTCCCAAGACTGTTGGCAACATTTTTAGAACTGGGCCCATAGTCTCCTTTAACCCCACTAACAAATTGTGTTTTCAGTGATTGACAACCATTACTGGCTGTTGACTGTGCTGCTCTGGGGAACTGGAGATCAAGTGATCAACTTCTACTGTGTTGAACTTGGAAAGATTGTGAACACTTTGATATAATAATAATAATGGTCAATCCCATTTTTCCAATTTCAAATGAGGATTGTATAAAGATTGGAATGAAACCCTTTATCACAGTTACATAATGAAGCAATTTACCACCATATGTACACCTTTAAGGAGCCTTGCCAATAACCTTTATTTCTCCTCTTAAGTGTAGTCAGTCCACGGGTCATCCATTACTTATGGGATTATATCTCCTCCCTAACAGGAAGTGCAAGAGGATCACCCAAGCAGAGCTGCTATATAGCTCCTCCCCTCTACGTCATACCCAGTCATTCTCTTGCACCTAACTAATAGATAGGACGTGTGAGAGGACTGTGGTGTGTTAAACTTAGTTTTTTATTTCTTCAATCAAAAGTTTGTTATTTTAAACGGCACCGGAGTGTGTTGTTTCTTCTCAGGCAGCATTAGAAGAAGAATCTACCTGAGTTTGTCTATGATCTTAGCGGTCGTAACTAAGATCCACTTGCTGTTCTCGGCCATTCTGAGGAGTGAGGTAACTTCAGAACAGGGGATAGCATGCAGGGCCCACCTGCAAGGAGGTATGTGCAGTATATTATTTTCTAAGGAATGGAATTGACTGAGAAAATACTGCTAATACCGATGTAATGTAAGTGCAGCCTTAAATGCAGTATTAGCGACTGGTATCAGGCTGATATGTATGTATGTATATTCTGAGGTATTTCTGGGGAATGGAATTTCACTAAGAAAATACTGTCTATATTAAAGTAATATTTGAGCCTGCTCTGCAGTGAAAGCGACTAGCAGCAGGCTTATTAATAACACTTCATAATTTTCATTTTTAAAAACGTTTTACTGGCATGTTAATCGTTTTTTCTGAGGTACTTGGTGATAAAACTTTATGGGCATGATTTTTACCACATGGCTGTCGTTTGTTTCTGAATAAAAACAGTTTACTGAGCTTCCCCACTGTTGTAATATGAGTGGGAGGGGCCTATTTTCGCGCTTTATTGCGCAGTAAAAATTTAGTCACAGTCTTCCTGTTTCTTCCTCCATGATCCAGGACGTCTCTACAGAGCCCAGGGGTCTCCAAAACTAGTTTTGAGGGAGGTAATCAGTCACAGCAGATCTGTGACAGTGTGTTTGACTGTGATAAAAAACGTTTATTATTTCAACTGTTATCCGTTTTGGGTATTAAGGGGTTAATCATCCTTTTGCTTGTGGGTGCAATTCTCTGCTAACTTTGTACATTTTCTGTTAAAATTTGGTTGTTTTAACATATTTGGTTCATCGTTAATTCAACTGTCACATTTTTATGTTTCTTAAAGGCGCAGTAGCGTTGTTTATATAGCTTGTAAATTTATTTAAAAGTTTTTTTCCAAGCTTGCTAGTGTTATTGCTAGTCTGTTTAAACATGTCTGACACAGATGAAGCTGTTTGTTCAATATGTTTAAAGGCCAATGTGGAGCCCAATAGAAATTTGTGCACTCAATGTATAGATGTTACTTTGAATAAAAGTCAAACTTTATATGTGAAAAATATATCACCAGACAACGAGGGGGAAGTTATGCCGACTAACTCTCCTCACGTGTCAGTACCTTCCCCTCCCGCTCAGGAGGTGCGTGATATTGTGGCGCCAAGTACATCAGGGCGGCCCATACAAATCACTTTGCAAGACATGGCTAATGTTATGACTGAAGTACTATCTAAACTGCCAGAATTTAGAGGTAAACGAGATCACTCTGGAATAAGAACAGAGTGCGCTGATAATAATAGAGCCATGTCTGATACTGCATCACAATTTGCAGAACATGAGGACGGAGAGCTTCATTCTGTGGGTGACGGATCTGATCCAAGTAAACTGGATTCAGACATTTCAAATTTTAAATTTAAGCTTGAGAACCTCCGTGTATTACTAGGGGAGGTTTTAGCGGCTCTGAATGATTGCAACACGGTTGCAATTCCAGAGAAAGTATGTAGGCTGGATAAATATTTTGCGGTACCGGAGTGTACTGACGTTTTTCCTATACCTAAAAGGCTTACAGAAATTGTTAACAAGGAGTGGGATAGACCCGGTGTGCCTTTTTCACCCCCTCCTATATTTAGAAAAATGTTTCCAATAGACGCCACCACACGGGACTTATGGCAGACGGTTCCTAAGGTGGAGGGAGCAGTTTCTACTCTGGCTAAGCGCACCACTATCCCGGTGGAGGTGTGCTTTTTCAGATCCAATGGATAAAAAGTTAGAGGGTTACCTTAAGAAAATGTTTATTCAACAAGGTTTTATATTACAACCCCTTGCATGCATTGCGCCTGTCACTGCTGCGGCGGCATTCTGGTTTGAGTCTCTGGAAGAGACCCTTGACACAGCTCCATTGGATGAGATTATAAACAAGCTTAAAGCCCTTAAGCTAGCTAATTCATTTATTTCTGATGCCGTAGTACACTTAACCAAACTTACGGCTAAGAACTTCGGATTCGCCATTCAAGCGCGTAGAGCACTGTGGCTTAAATCCTGGTCAGCTGATGTGACTTCTAAATCTAAATTGCTTAATATTCCTTTCAAAGGGCAGACATTATTCAGGCCCGGTTTGAAAGAAATTATCGCTGACATTACTGGAGGTAAGGGCCATGCCCTGCCTCAAGACAGGGCCAAACCAAGGGCTAAACTGTCTAATTTTCGTGCCTTTCGTAACTTCAAGGCAGGAGCAGCATCAACTTCCTCCGCTCCAAGACAGGAAGGAACTGTTGCTCGCTACAGACAGGGCTGGAAACCTAACCAGTCCTGGAACAAGGGCAAGCAGGCCAGAAAACCTGCTGCTGCCCCTAAGACAGCATGAAGTGAGGGCCCCCGATCCGGAAACGGATCTAGTGGGGGCAGACTTTCTCTCTTCGCCCAGGCTTGGGCAAGAGATGTCCAGGATCCCTGGGCGTTGGAGATCATATCTCAGGGATATCTTCTGGACTTCAAAGCTTCTCCTCCACAAGGGAGATTTCATCTTTCAAGGTTATCAGCAAACCAGATAAAGAAAGAAGCGTTTCTACGCTGTGCACAAGACCTCTTACTAATGGGAGTGATCCACCCAGTTCCGCGGAACACGGACAAGGGTTCTATTCAAATCTGTTTGTGGTTCCCAAAAAAGAGGGAACCTTCAGACCAATCTTGGACTTAAAGATCCTAAACAAATTCCTAAGAGTTCCATCGTTCAAAATGGAAACTATTCGAACCATCTTACCCATGATCCAAGAGGGTCAGTACATGACCACAGTGGATCTAAAGGATGCCTACCTTCACATACCGATTCACAAGGATCATTACCTGTATCTAAGATTTGCCTTCCTAAACAGGCATTACCAGTTTGTAGCTCTTCCCTTCGGGTTAGCTACGGCTCCAAGAATCTTTACAAAGGTTCTGCGCTCTCTTCTGGCGGTACTAAGACCGCGAGGCATAGCGGTAGCTCCGTACCTAGACGACATTCTGATACAAGCGTCAAGTTTCCAAACTGCCAAGTCTCATACAGAGTTAGTTCTAGCATTTCTAAGGTCGCATGGGTGGAAGGTGAACGTAGAAAAGAGTTCTCTATTGCCACTCACAAGAGTTCCCTTCTTAGGGACTCTTATAGATTCTGTAGAAATGAAAATTTACCTGACGGAGGACAGGTTATCAAAACTTCTAAATGCTTGCCGTGTCCTTCATTCCATTCAACACCCGTCAGTGGCTCAGTGCATGGAGGTAATCGGCTTAATGGTAGCGGCAATGGACATAGTACCTTTTGCGCGCCTGCATCTCAGACCGCTGCAATTGTGCATGCTAAGTCAGTGGAATGGGGATTACTCAGTTTTGTCCCCTCTGCTAAATCTGGATCAAGAGACCAGAGATTCTCTTCTATGGTGGCTTTCTCGGCCACATCTGTCCAAGGGGATGCCCTTCCGCAGGCCAGATTGGACGATTGTAACAACAGACGCCAGCCTTCTAGGTTGGGGCGCAGTCTGGAATTCCCTGAAGGCTCAGGGATCATGGACTCAGGAGGAGAGACTCCTTCCAATAAACATTCTGGAATTAAGAGCAATTTTCAATGCTCTTCTGGCTTGGCCTCAGTTAGCAACTCTGAGGTTCATCAGGTTTCAGTCGGACAACATCACGACTGTGGCTTACATCAACCATCAAGGAGGAACAAGGAGTTCCCTAGCGATGATGGAAGTCTCAAAGATAATTCGCTGGGCAGAGTCTCACTCTTGCCACCTGTCAGCGATCCACATCCCAGGCGTGGAGAACTGGGAGGCGGATTTTCTAAGTCGCCAGACCTTTCATCCGGGGGAGTGGGAACTTCATCCGGAGGTGTTTGCCCAACTGCTTCATCATTGAGGCAAACCAGATCTGGATCTAATGGCGTCTCGCCAGAACGCCAAGCTTCCTTGTTACGGATCCAGGTCCAGGGACCCGGGAGCAGTACTGATAGATGCTCTGACAGCACCTTGGGTCTTCAACATGGCTTATGTGTTTCCACCCTTCCCGATGCTTCCTCGATTGATTGCCAGGATCAAACAGGAGAGAGCATCGATGATTCTAATAGCGCCTGCGTGGCCACGCAGGACCTGGTATGCAGATCTAGTCGACATGTCGTCCTGTCCACCATGGTCTCTGCCTCTGAGACGGGACCTTCTGATTCAGGGTCCTTTCAAACATCCAAATCTAATTTCTCTGAGGCTGACTGCATGGAGATTGAACGCTTGATTCTATCAAAGCGGGGATTCTCGGAGTCAGTGATTGATACCTTAATACAGGCTAGGAAACCTGTTACCAGTAAAATTTACCATAAAATATGGCGTAAATACTTATATTGGTGCGAATCCAAGAGTTACTCATGGAGTAAGGTTAGGATTCCTAGGATATTGTCTTTTCTACAAGAAGGTTTAGAAAAGGGTTTATCTGCTAGTTCGTTAAAGGGACAGATTTCAGCTCTGTCTATCCTTTTACACAAACGTCTGGCAGAAGTTCCAGACGTTCAGGCTTTTTGTCAGGCTTTGGCTAGGATTAAGCCTGTGTTTAAGACTGTTGCTCCGCCGTGGAGCTTAAACTTAGTTCTTAACGTTCTGCAAGGTGTTCCGTTTGAACCCCTTCATTCCATTGATATCAAACTGTTATCTTGGAAAGTTCTGTTTTTAATGGCTATTTCCTCGGCTCGAAGAGTCTCTGAGTTATCGGCCTTACATTGTGATTCTCCTTATCTGATTTTTCATTCAGACAAGGTAGTTCTGCGTACTAAGCCTGGGTTCTTACCTAAGGTAGTCACTAACAAGAATATCAATCAAGAGATTGTTGTTCCATCATTGTGCCCTAACCCTTCTTCAAAGAAGGAACGACTTCTGCACAATCTGGACGTCGTCCGCGCCCTGAAATTTTGTTTGCAGGCAACTAAAGATTTTCTCAAACTTCCTCCCTGTTTGTCGTTTATTCTGGACAGAGGAGAGGTCAAAAAGCTTCGGCTACCTCTCTCTCTTTTTGGCTTCGTAGCATAATACGTTTAGCCTATGAGACTGCTGGACAGCAGCCTCCTGAAAGGATTACGGCTCATTCTACTAGAGCTGTGGCTTCCACTTGGGCCTTTAAGAATGAGGCCTCTGTTGAACAGATTTGCAAGGCTGCAACTTGGTCTTCACTTCACACTTTTTCAAAATTTTACAAATTTGACACTTTTGCTTCTTCGGAGGCTGTTTTTGGGAGAAAGGTTCTACAGGCAGTGGTTCCTTCCGTGTAAAGATCCTGCCTGTCCCTCCCGTCATCCGTGTACTTTTAGCTTTGGTATTGGTATCCCATAAGTAATGGATGACCCGTGGACTGACTACACTTAACAGGAGAACATATAATTTATGCTTACCTGATAAATTAATTTCTCCTGTAGTGTAGTCAGTCCACGGCCCGCCCTGTTTTTTACGGCAGGTCTAAATTTTAAATTAAACTCCAGTCACCACTGCACCCTATAGTTTTCTCCTTTCTCGTTTGGTTTCGGTCGAATGACTGGGTATGACGTAGAGGGGAGGAGCTATATAGCAGCTCTGCTTGGGTGATCCTCTTGCACTTCCTGTTAGGGAGGAGATATAATCCCATAAGTAATGGATGACCCGTGGACTGACTACACTACAGGAGAAATGAATTTATCAGGTAAGCATAAATTATATTTTTGAACCATAAAAATAAAAAAAGCAGCTTTTTAAAATAAAGGCTATTTGCAAGTCTCCCTAATGGTGCATAAGCATTGATTTTTCTTTATATATGCTGCATTCTAATAAAACAAAAACGGTCTCTCATCAAGGTAAATTGTTTTACATGCTTTGTTTTACAACACTGCAGACACTTTTGGCTTATTGCAAATGCTCACTCATGCCAGTTAGCCCTGTATCTGGTCTGTATTGGCTGCAGGAGTGCTGGTAGCTGTTGTTCCTATGCTTGCTCTGCTTTGCTAGGTATTGTTTGGGGACAATCACCTTCTCAAAATTAATTCACAAACTCAACATTTAATCTCCCAGTAAAATAAACAAATATTAATAACTAAAGGGGCAGTAAACCTAGAAAATAATGTTACAGCTGTCTACTCACAGCCGGCCCGATTGCGCCATTAAACTCAATGTAGCTCGCTCCCGGTCTGGT
>NC_069505.1:189235607-189240607 GCF_027579735.1 Bombina bombina
GTACCAAATTTTAAATCATCTGAAATAATAATTCCCAAATCCCTTTCTTCTTTAATTACAGTCAGTAATGTACCATTGACACTATAATTGGCCTTTGGGTTTTTGGATCCTATATGCATAATTTTGCTCTTGGTAATATTAAATTTCAGATCCCATTTATTTGACCAGTCCTCTAGTTTATTAATATCACAGTTCATTTGATCAACTCCTCCTGGAACATCTACCCTGTTACAAATTTTTGTATCATCAGCAAACAAGCAAACCTTCCCCTTAAGCCCACTTCCAATATCACTTATGAACATGTTAAACAAAACAGGCCCAATAACTGACCCTTGGGGAACACCACTAGTAACTGATGCCTCATTTGAATGTACTCCATTAATTGAAACCCTCTGTCGTCTATCTTTAAGCCAGCATTCTACCCACTTAACAATCTTAGCATCTATTCCAAGGCAATACATTATGTGAATAAGTTTGTTGTGTGGGACGGTGTCAAATGCTTTGCTAAAGTCTAGATATGCCACATCTACGGCTCCTCCCTGGTCTATTATTTTAGTTACATGGTCAAAGGAATCAATTAGATTAGTCAGGCATGATCTTCCAGCAGGGAAGCCATGCTGTCCTTTGTCTTCTAAGTTGTTTGTCTGAATGAAAGATACAAGTCTTTCCTTTAAAAGAGTTTCCATTAATTTCCCTGCAATTGAGGTCAAACTGACTGGCCTATAGTTAGCAGAATCTTCCCTACTACCCTTTTTATGAAGAGGAACTACATTGGCAATTTTCCAGTCTTTTGGAACAACTCCTGTTAGAAGTGACTGATTAAATAAATCAGAACCCTAGAAAGCTGTTCTCAACTTTTTAACTCCCTTCTACGTCCACACGCACCTCCACTTACTACCGAATTCGCTGCTCAGAATATTGCTGATCACTTCAAAAATAAAATCGACACAATTAGATAACTTCTCTACCACACACCCCTCAAACCCAGACCTCCTTCCCACCCCTATTAACAAAACTCTCTGCTACTTACCTCCTGTAATATAGGAAGAGGTCTATCTTCAGCTCATCTCCCAACCTGCCCACTTGATCCTCTTCCTTCTCTGCTTCACTAACCCCTATCCTAACTCATCCCTTTAACCAGTCTCTCACCACTGACACATTTCCTGATACATTCAAGCATGTGTAAATTCTCACCAATCTTAAAAAAAAAAACCTTGCCTGACCCCTTCTAATTATCGGCCGATCTCCTTACTTCCCTTTGCTTCCAAATTATTGGAATGACTGGTCTATAATCGCCTAACTCAGTTTCTCTAAACTAACTCCTTACTTGATCCACTACAATCTGGTTTCTTCCCTAAACACTCAACAGAAACCACTAAAGTACAAAATTATCTGCTTTCAGATAAAGCAATGGGACACTACACCTTACTAATACTTCTGGACCTATCTGCTGCTTTCGACACAGTTGAACATCCTCTCTTCTTAAAAATCCTACATTCATTTGGCATCTCAGACACAGCCCTCTCCTGGTTTGCTTCATATCTCTTAAACTGCTCATTTTCAGTTTCCTTTTTGCAGCATATCCTCTGATTCTTTGCCTCTCTCAGTTGGAGTACCACTAGGCTCTGTCTTTGGGCCCCTTGATTTTCTCTCTCTTTACGTCCTCTCTTGGAAAACGTATAGCCTTCTTTGGATTTCAGTATCGCGTATATGCTGATGATACCCAGATCTTTCTTTCCTCTTCTGCTATCTCTCCCTTTTTACTCAACTAGATTTCCAACTGTCTCTCTGCAATTTCGTCTTGGATGTCCTCATACTACCTGCAACTCAATCTTTCCAAAACTGAGCTGCTTCTTATTTCCCCTTCTTCGAGACACCTGACATTTCTCTGATGGTTGGAGACTCTATTCTCAACATCTCACCCCAGGTCCGAAGTCATGGGGTCACACTTGACTCAGAACTCACATTCACCTCATGAAATCCTGCCATGCACACCTACTCAACATTTCTAGAATTCGTCCTTTATTTACTCCAAGAAACTGCAAAAATGCTAATGAATTCTCTCATTTTGTCACGCATTCACTATTGCAATCTATTTCTAAATGGCCTCCCAAAACACTGCCTCTCCTCCCTCCAATCTATTATGAATGCTTCAGCTAGACTCATCCACTTAAGTCTCCGCTCTACCATGCTTTACACTGGCTTCCCCTACACTCCAGAATACAATTTAAAGTATAAACCCTAACTTACAAAGCACTCAACAGTCTACCTCCCAACTATATCTCCTCTCTCATCTACAAATATTTACTGACCCGTCCTCTTCGATCAACCTCTGACCTACGTCTCTCCACTCCTGTTATCTCTATGTCCCACTCCCGCTTCCAAGACTACTCATGTGCTGCTCCCGTCCTCTGGAACTCTCTACCCTGCTCCATAAGACTGTCTCCAATCTTGTATAGCTTCAGCTGCCCCTTGAAAACCCACCTATTCAGAGAGGCTTACCATCTCTCCTCTTTTTCATCCTGAACCAAAATAAATCTTAAACAGCCTGACTTACTGCTGCTACTAGAATCCATGTAACAAGCTACCCCAAACCTTATGTCTCTGCACTCTCAACCTGTAGACGGTAAGCTCTCCAGAACAGGGCCCTCTTCCCCCTGAACTAGATTAGTCTATTATGTTTTGTATCTATCACAAATCCTTGTCATTGTATATCCCTATCTCTGTACCCAGCGCTATGGAATTATGTGGCACTATACAAATAAATGATGATGATAATAATACACACACGTGCTTCTTGTCATTGGCTCACAAAGTGTGTAGCTAGCTCCCAGTAGTGTATTTCTGATATGGAGCTGACTTTTTAATTGTGTTTAAGACCTTTGCAGGGTTAAACATGTAGTTATAAGCAAGCAATAGAAAGATGCTCTCCTTTTCACACTTGTATGTCCCTTTAAGCATAAATACAGGGGTCTCTGAGGTCACAAGATGAGTTTGTCCCAGAGAAGGCGCTTCTCTACCAGAGTCTGCGATGTTCTACTAAAACTAATTGGTTACCTCAGATCACATGCTCATTTACATTTGTTCTTCATTGGCCACAGCAAATGAGATGGAACTCTCTTGTGTCCCTAAACTGCTTGTGATTTGACAAACCTTGTAAATTTGACTGTTAATTTGTTTCAAAACACGTTTTTGCAATGCAGCAGCTAAATGCCAATAGAATTATGTCCCTTTACACAGCGCCTTTCTCTTTGCAGATACCGCGATTACCGATCGTCTGATGATTACAGTTTCTCAGTGCAGTTCTGGCACATTTTTGCTGCTAGGCTTGCATTTGTCATAGTGTTTGAGGTAAGACATATGAGACATTAATTGAATAGTGTCTACATTGTAACACTTGATTGTATTGTTTTACAGCAATTCTGCAGGGCCCTTATAAAATATTACATTGTGTTTGTTTTCATTACTAGCATGTTGCGGTGTGCATAAAGTTTGTGGCTGCCTGGTTTGTGCCGGATATTCCTCAGTCGGTGAAAAACAAGAGTTTACAGGAGAAGCACATTTACCTGCTGGAGGAGCTTGGGTAATTACTCCCCACATCATCAGCCAGGGCAATAATATGCCCCATTGACACATAGTATATTGCACTGGTATCATTTATAGCCTCACCCCATCCTCCTCAAACACCTACAGATACTGATAACTCTTGTATATAATGAGTAGTATTTATTTACATTGTAAGTTCCCTCCTCTTCTCATAATAACATGATACCTACTGCTCACAGCGCCAAACATACATGTCAATAACAATTCACATGCGGTTTCACTCAGTGGCGTATTTAGGTTTTGTGCTGCCCTAGGCACTCGGAATCATGCTGCCCCCTAATACCCCCCCCCCCCCCCCGGATTTAGACCATTTTTGGTCAGGGAGTAATGTCACCTTTTTTCCACTGCATAATTAAATCAACTCAAGTCAAGTTATTAGTATTGATCATAATCAGACATCATTATCAGACCACCTAAGCTTGCTGCAATATTAAACTCCTCAGTCTGCTATATGTAGTGGAGTGCTGATATCTAGCTGTGTATTTAATGGTCCTTTAGGGAACTGGTCACAAACTTTTTAGGAGCCACAGAAGGAATTTATATATAAACATATGTTGTTTAGCTTGCTCTGTCATTAATTTTGTATTTCTCTATGCTTACCAATGTTTTCAAATCATGTCAAAATTACATAACTGGCTACTCAATTTCTAATATGCTCAGCTGTAGCTTGGTAAACAAATACGCACACACATGCTACATTCCTGCCATTGTCCCTTGCTTTTACACACCTCAGACTCTTAATAAATCTGTTGAACATCACGGGTGAATGGCGATGCAGATGTATTTTCAAATGAGGTCTGAAACATTATATATCACAATCACTGAGAGTACCGGGTACTCTGAGATATTGATATATAATGCATCGCCATTCACCAGGTAACAGTCAGGACTCAGTCAGTGGCAGTTCTGATATATTTATTTGTGTATGTGCAGTGCCAGTGACCCACGGTAGTACAGTACCCACCTGAGAGCTCTAAGTGACTCCACTCCGTTTTCACTGCCAGTCTGCCACTGACAGATCATCTATTCTGAATACTTCGCCTAACCCGGTTGCTGCCTGAGATCACGTGCGTGACTCACTCTATACATACATTGCCGGTCACGTGACCTTGGTGGTTATGTTTTTTAAGTAATCCACACAGTCAATAGAGCGCACTCCCACTTAAAAACATCAACCAGGGTGCAAGCAAATATAAATACAAAATAGAACAAAGAATGCACTCACTGGATTTGTGAAAAAGGTGCTTTTACTGGCACATCAAAAAAGTGACGTTTCGGGGATCAATCACCCCTTCATCAGACCAGTGCAACTTGAGCAAACACAAGTGTTTAAATCAAGTGTTAACCCCTCCCCCAATCAGAACAGGGCAGCCCTAATTAGAACATGTGATACA